>NW_024070186.1:142035226-142112110 GCF_014754425.2 Oryx dammah
TGTATGGTCCACTATTCAAGAGACCGGTGAACATTTCAGAAAAAAGACTTTAACTCTTTTAGTTTAGTTCAGTTTAGTTCAGTCACTCAGTCGTGTCCGACTCTTGGCGACCCCATGTATCACAGCACGCCAGGCCTCCCTGTCCATCATCACCTCCCGGAGTTCACTGAGATTCACGTCCATCGAGTCCGTGATGCCATCCAGTCATCTCATCCTCTGTCATCCCCTTCTCCTCCTGCCCCCAATCCCTCCCATCATCAGAGTCTTTTCCAATGAGTCAACTCTTCGCATGAGGTGGCCAAAGTACTGGAGTTTCAGCCTTAGTATCATTCCTTCCAAAGAAATCCCAGGGTTGATTGCCTTCAGAATGGACTGGTTGGATCTCCTTGCAGTCCAAGGGACTCTCAAGAGTCTTCTCCAACACCACAGCTCAAAAGCATCAATTCTTCGGAGCTCAGCCTTCTTCACAGTCCAACTCTCACATCCATACATGACTACTGGAAAAACCATAGCCTTGACTAGATGGACCTTAGTCAGCAAGTAATGTCTCTGCTTTTGAATATGCTATCTTGTTTGGTCATAACTTTCCTTCCAAGGAGAAAGCATCTTTTAATATCATGGCTTCAGTCACCATCTGCAGTGATTTGGGAGCCCAAAAAAAATAAAGTCTGACACTGTTTCCACTGTTTCCCCATCTGTTTCCCATGAAGTGATGGGACCAGATGCCATGACCTTCGTTTTCTGAATGTTGAGCTTTAAGCCAACTTTTTCACTCCCCTCTTTCACTTTCATCAAGAGGCTTTTTAGTTCCTCTTCACTTTCTGCCATAAGGGTAATGTCATCTGCATATCTGAGGTTATTGATATTTCTCCCAGCAATCTTGATTCCCAGCTTGTGTTTCTTCCTGTCCAGCCTTTCTCATGATGTATTCTGCATATAAGTTAAATAAGCAGGGTGACAATATACAGCCTTGATGTACTCCTTTTCCTATTTGGAACGAGTCTGTTGTTCCATGTCCAGTTCTAACTGTTGCTTCCTGACCTGCATACAGACTTCTCAAGAGGCAGGTCAGGTGATCTGGTATTCCCATCTCACTCAGAATTTTCCACAGTTTATTGTGATCCACACAGTCAAAGGCTTTGGAATAGTCAATAAAGCAGAAATAGATGTTTTTCTGGAACTCTCTTGCTTTTTCCATGATCCAGCAGATGTAGGCAATTTGATCTCTGGTTCCTCTGCCTTTTCTAAAACCAGCTTGAACATCAGGAAGTTCACTGTTCACATATTGCTGAAGCCTGGCTTGGAGAATTTTGAGCATGACTTTACTAGCATGTGAGATGAGTGCAATTGTGCAGTAGTTTGAGCATTCTTTGGCATTGCCTTTCTTTGGAATTGGAATGAAAACTGACCTTTTCCAGTCCTGTGGCCACTGCTGAATTTACCTCTTTAACATCTGACAAATTCACATTTGGCTCTAATATTCTAAGATGAGGAATAGAAATCAATATTTACTTAAGTTATTATTTTAAATGATAAATATTTAAGTAACCACTTAGACAATGTTATTTTTCCCATCACAAGAAAAAATGGCAGCTTATGAGCATTTATAATAATTCAAAGAAAATTCCATTTCTGTCATGCTGAATAGATGTTTCTTTAAAAAGATTATTTTATTTTGGTAAGAATAATTATATCTAATTTTTATGAAAATTTTAATTATGCAATGCAATATTGTTGGCCAGAAGTATGCTATTGTACAGTCAATCTCTTGGATTTATTCATCTTGTTTAACTGAAACCTTTTGATCAGATTTTGATTAGCCTATTGATTCAACTGTTAGAATCAGAATTTGACTCTTAGGTGCTTCATATAAGTGAGATTATGCACTATCTGTCTTTCTGCAACTAGCTTATTTCACTTAGCATATTGTCCTCAAAGTTAATTCATGGTGTTTAATATGACATAATTTCCTTCTTTTGTGGATAAATATTATTCCAGTATATGAAATAGGATAAAATGGTTGCAAATCATGTATCTGATAAAGGGTTAATATACCACATTTTCTCTATTCATTCATGTGTCAACGGACATTGTTTCTACATCTTTGCTACTATGAATAGTGCTGTAAATAATATAGGAATGCTAATATCTTTTTTGAGATCCTAATTTCAATTCTTCTGAATAAAACCTGAAAGAGGTTCTGCTGGATCATATGGAAGCCCTATTATTAATTTTATGAGTCATCTCCACACTGTTTTCCATTGCAGTTGGATAATTTTGTATTCTCTTCAACAGTATGTAAGTGTTCCAGTCTTACCAAAACTTGCCTTTTGTTTTCCTATTAATAACCTATTTGCAGGGCAGGAATAGAGACTCAGACATAAAGAATGAACTTAATACAAGTGGGGAAGGAGAGAATGGGATAAATTGAGTGGGTAGCCCTGACATATATACACTACCACGTGTGAAAAAGCTAGCTAGTGGGAAGCTGCCGTCTAGCAAAGGGAGCTCAACTAGATGCTGTGTGATGACCTAGAGGGGCAGGATGAGAGGGTGGGAGGGAGGCTCAAGAGGGAAATGATATATGTTTACTTATAGATGATTCATGTCATTTTACAGCAGAAACCAATACAACATTGAAAAGAAATTATCTTCCAACTAAAAATATATTTAAAAAATAATACTCATTCTGATTGGTGAGAGGTGATATTATATTGTGGTTTTGATTTATATTTCCCTGATTATTAGTGAAATTGAAATTATATGGATATAACCAAAATCTCAGGCAATAGAAGCAAAAATACACATGGGGCTACATCAAACTAAAAAGTTTCTGCACAACAAAGGACACAATCAACAGAGTGAATGGGAAAATTACAAAAGAAGAGAAAATATTTGCAAAATGTATATATGATAAGAGATTAATCTTCAAAATATATAAGAAGGAACTCCTAAAATTAAAAAAAAAAATCCCCTAATAATCTGATTTAAAAAAAAAGAGCTTAGGACTTGAATAGACATTTCTCCAAAGAGAGTATACAAAAATTACCAACATATATATATTTTAAAAAATGAGTAGGTGCTTTTGAAAGTGTTTTATTTTGATAAGAAAATATTCTTCATGCCCCTCAATTAAGTTAATATACATTTTAAAAATATAAATGAAATTTTTCTTATAAAATTTATTTTTAGAACTTTGTGGATGTATATTTCTCCCTTTTCAACATTTCTCACTGTCTTTAAAGTCTATATGAAATGATTGAGAAAAAGAAAAATCATCTCAATCAAAAATAAAACTGTATTTTAGGAAAAGTGGAACAACCAAATAGACTGAGTGAGATCCCTTAATATCATGGGAATGTTCTATCAGCCCAAGATGTTTTATGTTCAAAATATTATATGAGGAAACAATAAAATTCCATTTAATTTCAGCCATATATAATTTTCCCTGTCATAGTAGTCAAATGAGTTTCTTAAGTACTAAAAATGTTTACTAAATGTGTTATTTATCAATTTTAAAACTTCAATTATATATCCTTGATTTCACACAGCTTTTAAACAAACATGACACACTGTTATAAAATGTGCAATGATGCCTATCTTAGGAACTTTTAAAAATATGTAAACTAATATTTTATACTCAAAACAAAACTCTCATTAATATTTCATGTACCTTAATTCTGCCTTGAGTTCTTGATCCAACAGACTGAGAAAGATAAGACTTTTTTTTTTCCTGGTGTTTCAAATAAGCTTCATTTTCATATATCAGGTATACTTACTCAAGTGGTCAAGAGTTAGGAGTTGTATCTTTATTCACTTTTGAACTATTCATTATTATAAACTTACCCTATTTGCTGTAGTTTGTGCCTTGTTACTTGGATTCTGCTCATGTTAATATTATTAATGACATCTATACTTTATATTTACTTCTTTTTGAAGCATCTTTTCCTTTTTTTTTTTTTTTTTTTACCCCCAGTGACTAAGTTGTATCTGACTCTTGATGACCTCAAGGACTGCATGGATGCTACGGGCTTCCCTGTCCTTCACTATCTCCCTGAGTTTGCTAAAATTCATGTCCATTGAGTCACTGATGCTATCTAACAATCTCATCCTCTGCCACCTCCTTCTCCTTTTGACTTCAATCTTTCTCAGCATCAGGGTCTTTTCCAATAGTTAGTTATTGCATCAGGTGGCCAAAATATTAGAGATCAGCATCAGTCCTACCAATGAATATTCAGATTGATTTCCTTTAGGATTGAATGATTTTATCTCCTTGCAGTTCAAAGGTCTCTCAAGAGGCTTCTGCAGAACCACAACTCGAAAGCATCAGTTGTTCAGTGCTGTCTACTTTATGGTCCAACACTCACATCTGTACATGACTACTGGAAAAATCATAGCTTTGACTATATACTTTGTCATATGGAACTTTGTCAACAACGTGAGGTCTCTGCTTCTTAATATGCTATCCAGGTTTGTCGTAGGTTTTCTTCCAAGTAGAAAGCATCTTTAAATTTCATGACTGAAGCTACCATACATAGTGATTTTGCAGTCCAAGGAAATAAAACCCGTCACTGTTTTCACATCTTACCCTTTTGTTTGTCATGAAGTGATGGGACCAGATGCCATGATCTTCATTTTCTGAACGTTGAGTTTTAAGCCAACTGTTTCACTCTCCTCTTTCACTTTTATCAAGAGGCTCTTTATTTCCTCTTTGCTTTCTGCCATAAGGGTGGTGTCATTAGCATATTTGAAATTGTTGCTATTTCTCCTGACAATCTTGATTCCAGGTTGTGATTCATCCTGGCCAACATTTCCCATGACGTACACAGCATATAAGTTAAATAATCAGGGTGACAATATACAGCATTGATGTACTCCTTTCTCAAATTTGAACAGTCCATTGTTCCATGTCAGGTTGTAACTTTTGCTTCTTGACCCACATACAGGTTTCTCAGGAGACAGGGAAGGTGGTCTGGTATTCCCATCTGTTTAAGAATGTTTCACAGTTTGTTGTGATCCACACAGTCAAAGACTTCAGCGTGGTCAATGAAAGAGAAGTTGATGTTTTTCTGGAATTCTCTTGCTTTTGGTAAGATCCAAAGATCCTCTGGTTCCTCTGCCTTTTCTAAACCCAGTCTGTATATCTGGAAGTCCTTGGTTCACACCCTGTTGAAAACTAACTTGAAGGATTTTGAGCATAATCTTGCTAGCATGTGAAATGAGCACAAATGTACTGTAGTTTGAGCATTTTTCAGCATTGCCCTCCTTTGTGATTGGAATGAAAACTGACCTTTTCCAGTCCTGTGGCCACTGCTGAGTTGTCCAAATTTACTGACATATTGGGTGCAGTGTTTTAACAGCATCATCTTTTAGGATTTTAATTAGCTCAAGGAACTTAATTACCTCCACTAGCTTTCTTTGTATTAATAGTAATGCTTCCTAAGTCCCACTTGACTTCACACTCCAGAATATTTGGCTCTAGGTGAGAGACACAGCATCATGATTATCTTGGATAGTAAGTCCTTTCCTGTGTATTTATTTTGTGTATTCTTGCAACCTCTTCTTAATGTCTTCTTCTTCTTTTGGTTCCATAATGTTTCTGTCCTTTACCATGTTCATCCTTAAATGAAAAGGTCCTTTGATATCTCCAATTTTCTTGAAGCAATCTCTAGTCTTTAACATTTTAATATTTTCCTCTATATCTTAGCAATGTTCACTTAAGGCTTTCTTATATCTCCTTGCTGTTTTCTGAAACTCTGCATTAAGTTGGGTATATTTTTCCTTTTCACCTTTTCCTTTCATTTCTCTTCTTTTCTCAGCTATTTGCAAGGCCTCCTAAAAAACCACTTTGTTTTATTGTATTTCTCTTTATTTGGGATGGTTTTTGTCACTGCCTCCTGTACAATTTTACAAGCCTTGGTCCATCTGTCTACCAGATCTTATCCTTTGAATCTACCTGCCACCTCTACTATATAATCAGAAGTAATTTTAATTAGGTTATATCTGAATTGCCTAGTGGTTATCCCTACTTTCTTCAACTTAAGCCTATTTTTACACTGAGGAGTTGATGATCTGAACAATAGTCAGCTCCAGGTCTTGCTTTTGCTGTTCTGTATAGAAAGTTCCCCATCTTCAACTGCAACGAATATTATCAGTCTGATTATATATTGATCATCTGGTGATGTCCATGTTTAGAGTAGTCTCTTGTGTTGTGGAAGAAGGTGTTTGCTATGACTAGTGTATTATCTTGACAAAGCTCTGTTACCTGTGCCCTGCTTCACTTTGTACTCCAAGTCCAAGCTGACCTGTTATTCTTTGCATCACTTGACTTCCTCCATTTACATTCTGATCCCTTATGATGGAAAGGACATCGTTTTTTTGGTGTTAGTTCTAGGAGGTCTTGTAAGTCTTCACAGAATCATTCGACTTCAACTTCTTCAGCATTACTTGTTGGGTCACACTGGTGTTGGATTACTCTGGTGTTGAATCGTTTGCCTTGGAAATAAGCTGAGATCATTCTGTGTTTTTTGAGATTACACCCAGGTATCAAATATTATGATCATCTGAATTAAATTCTCCCTTTCTGGTCCATTTTAGTGCACTGATTCCCAAGATGTTGATGTTCACTCTTGCCTTCTCCTCCTTGACCACAACAAATTCTCCCTGATTCATGAACCTAGTGTTCCAGATTCTATGTAATATTGTTCTTTTCTTGCATTGGACTTTACTTTCACCACCAGACACATCCACAGCTGAGAGTCGTTTCTGTTTTGGCCCAGTTCAATATTTCTGGAGCTATTAGTAATTGCCTTCTGCTCTTCCCCAGTATCTCCCTGGACACCTACCAACCTGGAGGGCTCATCTTACAGTGTCATTTAGTTTTGCCTTTTCATATTGTTCATATGGTTCTTATGGCAAGAATACTGGCATGGTTTGCAATTCCCTCCTCCAGTAAGACATCTTTCGTCAGAACTCTCCATCATGACCCGTCCATCTTGGGTGGAACCGCATGGCATAGCTCATAACTTCACTGAATTACACAAAGCCCTTCCCCAGCACAAGGCTGTGATCCATGAAGGGGAAGCATCTTTTCATAGTCCTTTTTTTTTTTTTCCCACATTGGTGAGTTGTTTTATGTAAACAAACATGCATTTTCTTTCCTAATAAGTGTTTAAAATACCATGGTTTTAATCTTTCAATATGTGATGGTTGGATGTTTTCTCTGAAGTTGCTAAATATCTGACATGATTTGTTTAACTTTTTTATCATAAGAAAATTTATTCTTTAGGTTTCTATTGTGAAATGAATTTGTTATAACTTTTTTCTTTTTCTAAATTTTGTTTTAAAAATCCATTGTCCTAGTTGGAAATCTATTATCTACATTCAGTTTAAAAACATTGCTAAATTGCTGTGTTTTGAAATGCCAAGCTATGTCTCTGACACACTATCATCTCTCTTAATTTCTACACCAGTTTAAAAAAGAGAGAGAGAGAGGAAAAAAAGAAATCCAATAGATTTCTTCTCTCTTGCCAAACTTTTTCTGAGAATGAACAAATATAATATGCAGTTTTAATCCAGATTACAAGCTGAAAATTATAGTTTTTACATCATATATATTGTCCTTCAAGTATCTATTACTGTCTTTGTTTATATTTCAGTTTTATAACACATATTTCAAGTTAATTCTATAGTTTAATCTTGTTATAATTGATTAGTAACTTACTAGCAGGAAGGCAAGCCCAAGTTAGCCAGTATGATAGCTCTCAGTTTCCTATGACCCATTTAGCTGAAAAGATTTTATCCGAAGACAGAATTCTATAGGGTTTTTTGATTTTAAGAAACTGAGACCCATTAGAGATATGATTCCAGTTTGTTTATCCCATCAGGAAAGTCACCATTAGTGACTCTGTAGTGATTTCAGCAGAAGGGTTAGGTACATGGAAAGGAAATCTAAACTTTAGGAAAATAAGAAGGGTGATGTATATCTGATATAGACTCAGGACCAAATGAAGCAGCAGAGATTACAATTGATCACACAAATTTTCCTTTAATTGCTTATCACAGAAACTGTCAAAAATTGTGTTATTGACAAACAAATTGATATGGGTTTTATAAAAGAGGGAATATGAGAATCTCTTCCATCCTACCCAGAGCACCTTCACATAGCTGCTGCGTCTATTTCCTGCCCACTTTCATTGCTGAATGCTAATGGCTGTCAGTTGTCTGAGTTCGGTCCTCAGGCAAAGAGATGTGCCTCACTCGCAAAATTATGCCACCACTCTTCCCAAGATAGCCATCCATCTAATTCTCTGAGTGACATAGTGGTATAAAATGCCAGTGATACGCCTGTGTCATTTCAGCTCAGTTCAGTCACTCAGTCATGTCTGACTATTAGTTACCCCATGGACGGCAGCATGTCAGGCCTCCCTGTCCATCACCAACTCCCAGAGTTTACTCTAACTCATGTCCATTGAGTCAGTGGTGCCATCCACCCATCTGATCCTCTGTCATCCTCTTCTCCTCCTGCCCTCAATCTTTCCAATCATCAGGGTCTTTTCAAATAAGTGATTTATTAGGATCAGATGGCCTAAGTTTGGAGTCTCAGCTTCAACATCAGTCATTCCAATGCCCACTCAGGACTGATCTCCTTTAGGATGGACTGATTCTCCTTGCTGTCCAAGGGACTCTCAAGAGTCTTCACCAACACCACAGTTAAAAAGCATCAATTCTTTGGCACTCAGCTTTCTTTATAATCCAACTTTCACATCCATACATGACCACTGGAAAAACCATAGCCTTGACTAGATGGATCTTTGTTGTCAAAGTAATATCTCTGCTTTTTAATATGCTGTCTAGATTGGTCATAGCTTTCCTTCCAAGAAATGCCTGTGTAGGGAGTTATATATATATATATATATATATATATATATATAACAGAGAGAAATATCTGAGTTACAGAGAATATCAACAAAGCAATTGCTAAAAGTAGGTCAAGAGCAATTAAACTGACTTCTTCACTTGCCTACTCATAATTCAATTACTATTTCAAGTTATATATATTTTAAAAGTTCCTTGACAGCATTGTTATTTTGTTTTGTAAGCTTTTAAAAACATATTCACATACATTTCTTACTGCCTGTCAACCATTTTATTTCATTATAAAAGTCATTTTGCTAGGGTCTTGATTTAATTAACAGACTGTATTCATTAGGGTAAGTGACCAACTGAAGAACCCCTGCTGCTTGTTCAATAGAAGCAGTTCATGGAGCTTTGTGTTTAATTCACTTCATTTCTCTGGTTCATAAACCATGAAAACTTTGATTTCATTCAGGATTTTTCTTGTCTCTCTGGCTGAATCAGTTTTCAAGGAATGAGACACATGAATAAATAATATATCCCCTATCAATATTTTTCTTGAAATAATTCATTTTTAATTGTTAATAAGTGTATTTTCTAGGCTAAGTATTTATGTATGCCTATTGTGCAAATGTTTCATACTGAATGATATTAAACCTACATGTTTCTTATTATCAAAGACTATGAGAAAACAAATATTAGCAAAGCTCTTAAAATATGTATAGTTTTAAGGCTAACTGAAACACAGCAAATCTTAAATAGTTATATAAAATGACAGTATTGGAGTGCCTATAACTTGTCAATAATTAAAATGGTATATATAGTCATATATAAATAATCCACCAGCAGTGCAGGAGACCTAGGTTTGATTTTTGGGTTGGGA
Source organism: Oryx dammah (assembly GCF_014754425.2). Classification (NCBI taxonomy): domain Eukaryota; kingdom Metazoa; phylum Chordata; class Mammalia; order Artiodactyla; family Bovidae; genus Oryx; species Oryx dammah. Next base: position 142,044,966 of record NW_024070186.1, read on the forward strand.
AGATCCCCTGAAGAAGAGAATGGTTACTCACACTTGTATTCTTGCCTGGAGATTTCCACTGAGAGAGGAGACTCGTGGGATAGAGTCCCAGGTGTAACAAAGAGTTGGACATGACTGAATGACTAACACTTTCACTTTACTGCTTTTCATATATTTATAAAGAATCAGACCACCATCACTCTAATACCAAAACCTGACAAAGATGCCACTAAAAAAGAAAACTACAGGCCAATATCACTGATGAACATAGATGCAAAAATCCTCAACAAAATTCTAGCAATCAGAATCCAACAATACATTAAAAAATCATACACCATGACCAAGTGGGCTTTATCCCAGGGATGCAAGGATTCTTCAATATCCACAAATCAATCAATGTAATTCACCACATTAACAAACTGAAAAATAAAAGCCATATGATTATCTCAATAGATGCAGAGAAGGCCTTTGACAAAATTCAACATCCATTTATGATAAAAACTCTCCAGAAAGCAGGAATAGAAGGAACATACCTCAACATAATAAAAGCTATATATGACAAACCCACAGCAAACATTATCCTCAATGGTGAAAAATTGAAAACATTTCCCTGAAGTCAGGAACAAGACAAGGGTGCCCACTTTCACTGCTACTATTCAACATAGTTCTGGAAGTTTTGGCCACAGTAATCAGAGCAGAAAAAAAAAAAAAAAATGAAAGGAATCCAAATTGGAAAAGAAGAAGTAAAACTTTCACTGTTTGCAGATGACATGATCCTTTACATAGAAAACCCTGTTTAGAATAGCCAGGACATGGAAGCAACCTAGATGTCCATCAGCAGATGAATGGATAAGAAAGCTGTGGTACATATACACAATGGAGTATTACTCAGCTCTTAAAAAGAATACATTTGAATCAGTTCTAATGAGATGGATGAAACTGGAGCTGATTATAGAGTGAAGCAAGCCAGAAAGAAAAACCCCAATACAGTATACTAACACATATATATGGAATTTAGAAAGATGGTAATAATGACCCTGTATGCAAGACAGGAAAAGAGACACAGATGTGTAGAGAGGACTTTTGGACTCTGAGGGAGAGGGAGAGGGTGGGATGATTTGGGAGAACGGCATTGAAACATGTATACTATAATGTAAGAAACGAATCGCCAGTCTATGTTCGATGCAGGATACAGGATGCTTGGGGCTGGTGCACGGGGATGATCCAGAGAGATGATATGGCGTGGGAGGTGGGAGGGGGGGTCCATGTTTGGGAACTCATGTACACCTGTGGTGGATTCATGTCAATGTATGGGAACACCAATATAGTATTGTAAAGTAAAATAAAGTAAAAATAAAAATTTAAAAAAAAATCATTGTTCCTTCAGATAACTGTGAAACATATATACAATTATAAATATTTTATCATTTTATTACTTATATCTATATTATTCCATAATATAATATGTATAAATCATATGCTTTTATTAATTCATCTTTATAATATTTATTACTGTTATTTATTATTATAACAGTTTGATTATTCATAGTTATTATTTTAATTTTACTATATTTTGTATTATTCATCTGGCCACTAGAACTATTTTATGAATCAACTTGCATACATTTATAAAAGGATTTTTAGTAATCTTAACATTTTGATTAGTATGTTTCAATATAATTGGATTGTTTGTAATCCTAAGTATTTTATTTTATAAAATTATAAGACTTATAGTGAGTACACAAGCACCAAAATGGGTGTTTATCAAATTTAAAACCTTTTTGTTCACCAGAGATACAATCAACAGAGTGAAAAGGCAACCTATGAAATAGGATAAAATGGTTGCAAATCATGTATCTGATAAAGGGTTAATATTCAGAATACATAAAGAACACCTACAGTTCAACAGAAAAAAAGTTAAGTAATCGGACAAAAAATGGGCAAAGGATTTGAGTAGAAAATTTTCTAAAATGATATCCAAATGGATGGGAAGTATATGACAAATGTTCAGTATTATTCATCATCGCAAAATGCAAATAAATACCACAATGAGATGTCACCTCACACCCATTAAGGTGGCTGTTATTAAGAAAACAAGTAACAATTATGAGCTGGGATATAGAAAAAGTAAAACCTTTGTGCATTAGAGGACTATAAAATAGTGTAACTGCTTGGGAAACAGTATGGCAATTCCTCAAAAAATTAAAAATAGAACTACTATATGATTCAGCAATTCCATCTCTGGGCATATATTCAAAAGAGTTGAAATCAGAACATCAGAGAGATATCTGCACACCCGTATTCATAGTGTCACTTTTCACAATGGCCAAGAAGTAAAAGCATCTCAAATATCCACTGATGGATGATGGACAAATCAATGTGGTCTTCATATATACTATGGAAAACTATGAAGCCTTAAAAAGGAAGGAGATATTTGTATAGGCTACTACATGGATGAACCTTGAAGACATTATGCTAATTGAAATAAGACAGTCTCAAAAGGACTAATACAGTATGAGTCAACTTACATGAGATATAAAACATAGTAAATTCATAAAGAGAAAGAAAATTAATGGTTACTAGAACCAGGGGGAGGGGGAAAGGGGAAGTCATTGTTTAATAGGTATACATTTTCCTTTCTACAACATGAAAAGTTTCTGAAAGTCTGTTTTATAACAGTGTAAATATACTGAACACCACAGAACTGTACACTTAAAAATGGTTAAGATGTTAGATATTGCATGCATATCTTATCACACACATATGTATGTATATATATGTAAGAAGAAAGTATGTGGGCTTCATCAGACTACCAAGCCTCTTTGATTTGAAAATGGCTACACACCCTTATACTAGAGCAATATTGAATGTGTCTGACTTGTACCTTCGTAAGATTCTCTCATTTATTAACCTCCTCAGGTGAGTCATTATATAACCTATTAATTTAAAATAGTATATATGAGCACTCCAAACATTTGAAAGAATAGTAACATAATAAATGATGGCCCTTCCAACAAATAAGCTAAGTTGAGTCAAGACTACCCCATATACATATCTGAAAATATTTCAAATCCTTCAGAAAGAAATCCCTCTTCACAAATAATGTACTCAGCACTCCTATAATTTTCCTTATATTGTCCAGAATTAAGTAAGATTTAAAAATTTCTAATAATCATCACTTCATGCAGAAAAAGATATGCTTTATAGACAATTTATGCCAGGTACAAGATTGAATGACATGGTTATTTGATTAGAATGGGGCTTTTACATCTGAACATTAAAATAAAACAATACTTAATATCTCTGTACCGTATAAGACCTTTTATTTACTGATCCTTCCATGCTTCTGAAAAAGGTGCAAATTGAAAGGGAAGTTTATAGTTTTCATCTCAGATACAAGTAATAACTTGCAATACAGGCTGAATTGATATTAATTATTTCCAGGTCCCTATAGTACTATTAAAATTATAACGAAGATTCAAATTGGAAGTCTTCTGAATGTGAGTTCAGTTCAGTTCAGTCACTCAGTTGTGTCCGACTCTTTGCGACCCCATGGACTGCAACACGCCAGGCCTCCATGTCCATCACCAACTCCCGGAGTTCACTAAAACTCATGGCCATTGAGTCAGTGATGCCGTGCAACCAGCTCATCCTCTGTCGTCCCCTTCTCCTCTCACCTTCAATCTTTCCCAGTATCAGGGTCTTTTCAAATGAGTCAGGTCTTTGCATCAGGTGGCCAAAGTATTGGAGTTCCAGTCTCGACATCAGTCCTTCCAATGAACATTCAGGACTGATTTCTTTCTGGATAGACTGGTTGGATCTCCTTGCAGTCCAAGGGACTCTCAGAGTCTTCTCCAACACCAAAGTTCAAAAACATCAATTCTTTGGCCCTCAGCTTTCTTTATATTCCAGCTCTCACATCCATACGCGACTACTGTAAAAACCATAGCCTTGACTAGACATACCATTGTTGGTAAAGTAATGCCTCTGCTATTTAATATGCTGTCTAGGTTGGTCATAACTTTTCTGCCAAGGAGTAACTGTCTTTTAATTCCATGGCTGCAGTCACAATCTGCAGTGATTTCGGAGCCCCCAAAAATAAATTCTACCACTGTTTCCACTGCTTCTCCAACTATATGTCATGAAGTGATGGGACCGAATACCATGATCTTTGTTTTCTGAATGTAGCACCTTAAGCTAACTTTTTCATTCTCTCTTTCACTTTCATCTAGAAGCTTTTTAGTTCTCCTTTTCTTTCTGCCATAAGGGTGGTGTCATATACCTACCTGAAGTTGTTGATATTTCTCCCAGCAATGTTGATTCCAGCTTGTGCTTCCTCCAACCCAGTGTTGCTCATGATGTACTCTGCATATAAGTTAAATGAGCAGGGTGACAATATACAGCATTGATGTACTCCTTTTCCCATTTGGAACCAGTCTGTTGTTCCGTATACAGTTCTAACTATTGCTTCCTGACCTGCATACAGATTTCTCAAGAGTCAGGTCAGGTGGTCTGCTATTCCTATCTCTTTCAGAATTTTCCACAGTTTATTGTGATTCATACAGTCAAAGAATTCGGCATAGTCAATAAAACTAAAGTAAATGTTTTTCTGACACTCTTTTGCTTTTTCAATGATCCAGCAGATGTTGGCAATTTGATCTCTGGTTCCTCTGCCCTTTCTAAACCAACTTGAACATCTGGAAGTTCACAGTTCATGTACAGCTGAACTCTGGCTTGGAGAATTTTGAGCATTGCTTTGCTAACATGTGAATGAGTGCAATTGTGTGGTAGTTTGAGATTTATTATATTCTTTGCAGCCAAAGATGAAGATCTATACAGTCAGCAAAAACAAGACTGGGAGCTGACTGTGGCTCAGATCATGAACTCCTTATTGCAAAATTTGACTTAAATTGAAGAAAGTAGGGAAAAGAACTAGATCATTCAGGACTGACATAAATCAAATCCCTTGTGACTATACAGTAGTGAGAAATAGATTTAAGGGACTACATCTGATAGACAGAGTACCCGATGAAGTATGGATGGACATTCATGACATTGTACAAGAGACAGGAATCAAGACCATCCCCAAGAAAAAGAAATACAAAAAAACAAAACGGCTTCCTAAGGATGCCTTACAAATAGCTGTGAAAGGAAGAGAAGAAAATATAGAGGAGAAAAGGAAAGATATACCCATATGAATGCAGAGTTCTAAAGAAGAGCAAAGCGAGATAAGAAAGCCTTCCTCAACTATCAATGCAAAGAAATAGAGGAAAACAATAGAATGGGAAAGACTAGAGATGTCTTCAAGAAAATTAGAGCTATCAAGGGAAAATTTCATGCAAAGGTAGGCTCAATAAAGGACAGAAATGGTATGGACCTAACAGAAGCAGATATTAAGAGGTGGCAAGAAAGCACAGAAGAACTGTACAGAAAAGATCTTCACAACCCAGGTAATCACGATGGTTACTCACACTCACCTAGAGCCAGACATCCTGGAATGTGAAGTAAAGTGGGCTTAGAAAGCATCATTACGAACAAAGCTAGTGGTGGTGATGGAATTCCAGTTGGGCTATTTCAAATTCTGGAAGATGATGCTGTGAACATGCTGCACTCAATATGTCAGCAAATTTGGAAAACTCAACTGTGGCCACAGGAATGGAAAAGGTCAGTTTTTATTCTAATCTGAAAGAAAGGCATTGCCAAAGAATGCTCAAACTACCAGACAATTGCACTCATCTCACACTCTAGTAAAGTAATGCCCCAAATTCTCCAAGCCAGGCTTCAGCAATATGTGAACAATGTTGTTCAAGCTGGTTAGAGGAACCAGAGATCAAATTGCCAACACTGGCTGGATCATCAAAAAATCAAGAGTTCCAGAAAAACATCTATTTCTGCTTTATTGACTGTACTAAATTCTTTGACTGTGTGGATCACTATAAACTGTCAAAAATTCTGAAAGAGATGGGAATAACAGACTTTCTGACCTGCCTCTTGAGAATCCTGTATGCAGGTCAGGAAGCAACAGTTAGAACTGGACATGGAACAACAGACTGGTTCCAAATAGGAAAAGGAGTACGTCAAGGCTGTATATTGTCGCCCTGCTTATTTATCTTATATGCAGAGTACATCATGAGAAACACTGGGCTGGAAGAAGCACAAGCTGGAATCAAGATTGCTGGGAGAAATATCAATAACCTCATATATGCAGATGACCCCACCCTTATGGCAGAAAGGGAAGAAGAACCAAAGTGTCTCTTGATGAAAGTGAAAGAGGAGAGTGAAAAAGTTGGCTTAAAGCTCACCATTCAGAAAATTAAGATTATGGCATCTGGTCCCATCACTTCATGGCAAATAGATGGGGAAAAGGTGGCTGACTTTATTTTTCAGGGCTCAAAATCACTGCACATGATGATTGCAGCCATGAAATTAAAAGATATTTACTTTTTGGAAGGAAAGTTATGACCAACCTAGACACACTATTAAAAAGCAGAAACATTACTTTGCCAACAAAGGTCCATCTAGTCATAGCCATGGTTTTTCCAGTGGTCATGTATGGATGTGAGAGTTGGACTAAAAAGAAAGCTGAGTGCAGAAGAATTGATGTTTTTGAAATGTGATGCTGGAGAAGACTCTTGAGAGTCCCTTGGGCTGCAAGGCGATCCAACCAGTTCATACTGAAAGAGATCAGTCGTGCGTGTTCTTTGGAAAGACTGATGCTGAAGCTGAAACTCCAATATTTTGGCCTCCTGAAGCGAACGACTGACTCATTTGAAATGACCCTGGTACTTGGAAAGATTGAGGACAGGGGAAGAAGTGGATGACAGAGGGTGAGATGGTTGGATGGCATCACTGACTCAATGGTATGAGTTTGGGTAAAGTCCAGGATTTGATGATGAACAGGGAAGCCTGGCATGCTGCAATTCATGGGGTCACAAAGAGTCAGACACTATTGATCGATTGAACTGAAGTCACAATGTGATGTTATTTAGAAATTGAATTTTTATGAATGTAATAAGTTTAAGGATCAGAATGAGATAACACTGAATTAATGCAGGCCCTAAATTCAACAACTGGGGTCCTTCCAGGAAGAGGAGAAAACACAGAGGAAGAAGAGACAGGCAGAGAGAGGCAGTGACCTAGACATAAAAAGGCTCCATGAAGAGAGAATCAAGGGTGGGAATTACATAGCTAAAAACCAAGGACTACCTCAGTCCATGAGAAGCTGGCAGAGACAATAAGAGACTCTTCACAATAAGAAGATTTCAGAGGGTGTGGTCCATTGTTAACATCTTTATTTTAAACTTTTGGCTTCAGAACATGGAGACAATTACTATTTTTTACAGCTACCCAGTTTGTGGTAATTTATAACAATTCTAGGAAACTATATATTCATACATTCTGAAGTGATTAACTTGTTACCAAGGGTCTGGATGGTATCCTCAAGGGGTGACATCATATAAATCCATGGTGCAGTATTTTCTTCTGGGGGTCAAGTTAGTCACTGAAAGTAGTGGAAGCTAGATGTTTTGCCAATGTTGTTCTTTTTTTTACTCACTGTACACATCCTTTTCCATCATTTTACTTTCAATGGAATATTTAAGCATGGAGTTACTGGATCACATGAAATCATTTTGTTTAGCATTTTGGGAAACTGCCAAATTATTTTGCAAAGTGACTGTGCCATTTGACATTCCCAGCAACAATATATTGGGACTCCAATTCTACCATATCCTTGCCAACACTTGCTATTGCCTATCATTTTATTATGGTCATTCTGTTAGGGGGAAAGTAGTATATGGTTTTTGGAAAACTTTTCATTAACATATGCTGAGATTAGGCAAGTTTTCATGTGCTTATTGGTCATTCATAACTGATCATGATGATGATTGTCTAGAAGCTACCCTGTATCTACATGACCTGCTGAACAGTCAATGATTATTCAAAAGTTGGGCTCAAACAGTCTGAATTGGTTAAGATTTTTGTCTTTTGCTAACTATCCATGTTCAGGTTGTAGAGCAGTTTTCAATTTCACATTCTTTTCAAGTCTACCCTTGCTTTTCCTTTTCACAGGAGTGTACCATGTTCTCTCAACATGTAAACAGTCACATGGATACACAGTGATGAGCCCAATGTACTGATAACTGTGTCCTTTCTAGGCTTTCCTGTACCGACATGAAGCTGTTTCAGTCAGCCAGAGGTAACTTTTAAGCTTAGCAAATTCTTTTCTTCTTGTCGTATTTTCTGGAACTTTCTAGAAAATAATAGGTTAGTTGACTACTGTTTTTTCCAACAAGGATCCAATTTAAGATCCCCAAATTTCTCATTGTTCTCATTATTTGCTATTCTACCTACCACTACTGGGCTTCCCAAGTGGATCAATGGTAAAGAATCTAGGTGCTAATGCAGGGCACATGAATTCAATCCCTGGGTTGGGAAGACTTCCTAGAAAAAGAAATGGCAATTCCATTTCAGGATTATTGCATGGAAAATTCCATGGACAGAGGGGCCTGGTGGACTAGAGTCCATGGGATCACAGAGTTGGGCACAACTTACTAACTAAACAACTACCATTATTACTAATAATTCCTCTGGTTGTAGTGTGTTTTAAAATCTGTTGCAAGTGGCAGTCCAAAGTCTAATGAATATGTAGATTTTTACAATCAGCTTGCTCTGGTTAAACCACTAAGGTAGGAACTAAGATGACAGATTTCAATTGTTCTTACTCAAAGCTCAACAGTTTTCATAAATACCTACTTCCCAATGCGTTAAATGCCTTTTCTTTATTTCCAAAGTCCTCAAATAGTTATTTCAGACATTTTGTCCAGGGTTGTGTTTATTATGTGTAAATTGTGCATAAAATACCTAACAATTTTGGTTTTCAATATGTTTCAATATTTATTATATTTTTTGATTTATTCTAAAGTAAAAAGATTTTAAAATTTATTGGACTTAGATAGTGTGTATAATTAAGTACCCTGGAATCCTAGAGGATTAATTATTCAAAATAAAATATGTTAATACTATAACCACAGATGTGCACATGAATGGTGCTATTGTGAGTGTCGCTATTGGTGATACTGTCTTAAACACTTCATATGGTAAGATTTACTATTTACTCCAGTGACACATTATGTTCTCTTATTGAAGAATATGAAGAAAGAGGGTATTAATACCTGATTTCTTCCTCAGGTGTCTCACTTCTCAATAGTTGACCTCTAAAGGAGAGTGAAAAAGTTGGCTTAAAGCTCGACATTCAGAAAACGAAGATCATGACATCTGGTCCCATCAGATCATGGGAAATAGATGAGGAACCAGTGGAAACAGTATCAGACATTTTTTTTGGGGGGAGAGGGGCCTCCAAAATCACTGAAGATGGTGATTGCAGCCATGAAATTAAAAGATGCTTACTCATTGGAAGGAAAGTTATGACCAACCTAGATAGCATATTCAAAAGCAGAGACACTGCTTTGCCAACAAAGGTCCGTCTAGTCAATGCTATGGTTTTTCCAGTGGTCATGTATGGATGCGAGAGTTGGACTATGAAGAAAGCTGAGCGCCAAAGAATTGATGCTTTTGAACTGTGGTTTTGGAGAAGATTCTTGAGAGTCCCTTGGACTGCATGGAGATCCAAGCAGTCCATTCTAAAGGAGATCAGCCCTGGGTGTTCTTTGGAAGGAATGATGCTAAAGCTGAAACTCCAGTACTTTGGCCACCTCATGCAAAGAGTTGACTCATTGGAAGAGTCTCTGATGCTGGGAGTGATTGGGGGCTGGAAGAGAAGGGGACGACAGAGGATGAGAATGGTTAGATGGCATCACCGACTCGATGAACATGAGTTTGAGTGAACTCCGGGAGTTGGTGATGGACAGGGAGGCCTAGAGAGTTGCAGTCCATGAGGTCATAAAGAGTCGGACACGACTGAGTGACTGAATTGAACTGAACTGACTGATACTATACTATCAGGATACTATACTATCCATGTCTCTATACTATGTCATATAGAGACATGAATATCTAACCTGAAAATTTCAGAAAACAATGGTAAAAGCCTTTTATCCAGTCAAGCTGAAGGTTATTTGCTAGTGTCATGTGTTAGGGAAAGAAATGAGCCCAGTAGAGAAAAATGCCAATCTATTTTCAAAAACAGAGTGTGAGTTATTTTAGTGATGCTTATTGTGCAAAATGCTTAGTACCATGAATACTTGGTTCTTCATTCTCTCAAATGTATTGTGCTATTAAATGTAACAGATTAGAATCATAATTCCCACATATGATTAAAAGGCAGCTGTTGTATTTTTCTTCTACATGAAAGTTCTCTAACAAATGCACATTTGTTTGAAAATCTGGCATACCCGTTCAGAAAAAAAAATCATAGCAACACAAATTTTTTCACTATGACCTACATTTTATCCTAGTGGTCACTCATTCTTAAAGTTCTAAAAAGTAATTTGTCAAAACTACTTTGCAAAATTCATGTCCAGACAATCCCCCCCAAGATCATGAGAAATGTATTAGTGCCTAAATTTAAACAACTACAGATTCTCTTTTATTATTTCCCAGTGACTTCTAAAAAACAATAAGTACATAATATTAGAAGAAAGATATGTCTGGCATAGAGTTACAACACAAGATTTATTTTTAAAATGAAGACAAAGGTAAAAAACTGCCAGACAGCAGATTGTATACTTTCTTGAAGGAATCATCTCTAGAAGTTAAACAGTGATCAGGTATAGCTTCTATAAACAGTAGCCACAAATGGAAAGCATAATTCATTACAATAATATGACAACAGGCGTTCATGGTCATGGTAATATTAAATGATTGAAACAATAGCATTTTAACATATAGCCCAGAGTTTGAATCTGAAATGAGCGTGGTCAAGCTGCATTAGATGTTGTAAAATAAGTTTAATAAACAGAAATAAGAGCACTGAGATAGAGACGATGCCAAAAGTATGCAAACAGCCAAACCATGTAAAGATATGTAAACCAGGGTATGTTTGAAAACTATTTAGAAAGCAGATAACAGTCTGCTCTATTTTCCAATTTTGAGGGCCTGCATCTGTCAACTTGATGGGCTTTGGGGGGAATGTAGTTAAACTTAGAATTTGGAAGAGCAGTTAGAAGTTCATTCCCATAGGCAATTTTGTTTCGACTTAGACTACATTGATAGTATCAGAAATGTAAAAAATGTTTCGGATTGCAGATATGATCTTTGAAGTTTGAACAGAAAGACCTTTGATAGACTGAATACTAAAATATAGACCATGAAAGATTAAAAGGGCTATTAAGACAAATACTTGGATTTTTGGCTTGAGGTAATGGGTTTGATGCTAGTATCAATTGCTGAAATGGAAAATACAAGAGGAGAAGATTTGGAGAGTTATGTGTCTGAAAACAGTTATGAATACCCTAACTGAGATGTTGGTCATTATTTTGGATATTTGAGTCAAGTTCAGAGAAGAGAGAGAGACTAAATATTGTAGATATCATCAGCCTTAAATGGCATTTAAGGACAAGGGGAGAGAGAAAGTATTGTTGGGAGTGAATGCAATTGAGTAAAGAACAAAGGACTGAGCTTTGTGGTGTTTAGACACTTATTAATTGCTTAAAGGGTAAGAAACCAGTAAAGGAAACTGAAGCAGCATATCTGATTTAAAAGCAGATTATCTTTTAAAAGATAATCCATTGACCTTCACTCAAAGAAAGCATGTTTATAAGGATAGGTTTATATTTTTGCTACTATAACAAAGGGGAACTTTAATACATAAATTAGTTTTTATTAATACAAAAACTTACATTTCAAGTAAGAAAGAGAATACTTCTTATAAGAGGATGATGATGATGAAGATGAATAAAGGTCTCATTAAAGACAAATTATTTGAGTTAAGACTTGAAGGTTGAATAAAATTGTAACTTGTAAATATGTTAGTATATAAATGTCTTCATCATGTCTCATGACAACAATTTGAATTTGCATTTTTTTTAACTCTAGCAGAAAATTAGAAAATCATTTAAATCAGATGGTCATATCCTAGTTTAGATACCCAGGTGAAAATAAACCCTCTCTTCTCAATGGAGTAAATCAGACTTAAAATGTCAGGATACATTTTTCTCCTAATCAGGTATTTCAATCATCCTGCTCATCACATCTACCACTATGCAAATGAACTCCTCATTTCTCTGCTTTCATAGCTCCTTATATAAAAACTTCTTTTGTTCATTTTATTCTTTTTTTAAAAAATACTCTCATGTCTTTTCTTCTGCCTGTAATTATTTGCACCATAACTCATGGTGATACAGCTCTTATTTCAGCAGATATTGAATATGGATATTTATCTTTCAGTTAATTTACCCTGAAGCTTCCACTGTGGGTTCTGCTTCTCTGTCTTCTCGAACTTTCAGTGTTAGTGGTTATATTGATTGTGTTCTTGTCTTCCAGTACCACCTCTAGATCATTGGTCCAAGTTTCTTGTCACTTAAAAGCGTCTCAACCCAGACCTTGTATCTCTCACTGTTTTCAGTTATTCTGAATTCTTACACAGGTCCTGGCAATAATCTATAATCATTAATATCTACATTGAGAATCTTTCTGTGTCTTTGATTTTAAGACTTCTCAAACACTTTAAGACAACTCCTTTAACTTCCTTTTATATTCGCACTAACTTAATTATTGAAATGCATGGAATTTGTTTCATTCTTCTTTTCCTAGCCTAGTATTGATACTTCTTATTGCTCTTTTACAACTCCCACTTATGCATTCAGCTTACACTTGTTTTTAAAATGGTTTACTTGTTAATCAATGCTTACATTTACTAAACTGAATTATCATTAAAACATAAATGTCAAAAAAAGAGTACAAAAGAGGAAAAAAAAAAAAAAAACTCAGTGGAAATGTTGTCAGAACACACCCAATTCTACACATTCCAAATGCAATGAGACCTCCCCAGATAAGAACCTGAGACTTCTTTTAGCTCATTATTCTTGTAATAAGAACACATCAAAGAAGCTGAGGGAAGAATTTCTTAATGAGTGAATCTAAAGAAAGATCATCATAGAGTTAGAAGATATTTTATCCTCCCTACATGGTACACCCAAAGTACAGGGGTGTTCTGGGATGAACTGAGCTTCTTGAACATGATGTATGATTATCTAAAATGTGTAAAGTCAAATGCCAAGGGAATACTTGGTTTTATATGTGTGGCAGATAAATTCATGTGAGCTTAATTTATTTCAAACTGCATATTATCACTCATATCTATGTCTATATTACTACAGAGACATAGAAGTTCTTGCAAAAAAATTTTTTTTTCTATTCTCGAAAAATCCTTCATTTTAATGACTTCATTAAATGGTGACACCACTATTTGAATGAAAAAGGTTCTGTTTTCCAATTAAGACTCCTACTGTTTTGTTTACTCATTTTGTATTAATTTATCACAAAAGTCTTCAATGACCCTCAAAACTTTTCGAGTAAAGTTGAAATTTTTAAATTACTGCAAATAGTGAACAATGGCCTGACATATTCCTAACTCTCAAATTGTACTATTTCGTCTCAATGTATTACCTGTTCCAAGGAAATCAATCAATTTGATTTCATCTGAATGTGAATGGTCATTTATATTTATACATGACTTACTCTTTATTATAACCTTTCTTCTGCCTTCCATCTTAGTCTAACATAGACATCTCATTCTTCAAAGGGACTTCACTCTTTATCTTTTTATTCCATCAAGTCTGGTTTAGAGAGAACTGCTCTTTCCTTCTCAACATATGTACCTGTCCCAGGTCTTATAACAATATTCTTGTTAGTGTTGAAATATGTATTGTAAACAACTCAACAGTAATTACTCAGAACAGATCTGGAATACAACCCATTCCAAATGAAAATCAGTTTCTGTTTAAAACTATTAAATAATGTAGACAGAATAAAAGATATATGTATTATGAAAACATGTTTGAATGGATACATATATAGAAATACAAATTAAATAAAATATATTCAGTTTATACTGCTACTATGACAAATGATCACAAAGTAGTGGAAGTAGCTTAAAACAATCCTTTTTTTTTTTTTTTTTTTTTAACCAGAACAAAAGTCAGAAATGCAAAAATCAAAGTGTAGGTAGGGCTGTATCCCTTCTACAGATTCTAGTAGAGAATCTGTTTCTCTTCCTTTTCTGGCTTCTAATGGTTGTCTGTATTCCTTTGGTAATGACTCCATCTTCCAATTTCAAAGCTAGAAGATAGTACTTTCAAACCCCTCTACTGGTTTCCTCTTACAGAGATCCTTCTGATTACAATGAGTCCATCTGGATAATCCAAGTACTTACTTCACCTTAATGTCCTTAACTTGCTTAGATCCTCTGTTCCTTTACCATGTAAAGTAATATATTCACTCGGTCTGGGAATTAAGACATGGGGATCTTTGGGAGAGGGAATGATTTAGCTTGCCTCAGTTAGTAACTCTTGAAATAAATGAATACATGTACTAGATGATATATAGAGGTAAATATAGTAATATGTGGATCCTGATCTCTAAGATCTTTGAATTTAGCAGTGAAGATCTAATATACACATGAACATTTATAACAAAACACAAATATAGAGAATAGTAAATATAAAGAGAAAAATAAACACAAAGAATATATGAGAATAGTAAATATGAAGTGATATAAGACTTCTGAGAATAGAGTATTTACAATGAGGTAAAAATGATGAGTTCATAAACATGTACTACACGTGAAAATCAGGTGAAATTTGAACTTACAGAAATGGAACAATTGATAAGTCAGACAAATAATAAATAAATATATTAACTTTTTCCACTATTGGTAAGATGTTCAAAGATTATACTTCTGGACATTTGGGCACTTACTCCATTTCATCTAGAAAATTCTAAGTAAATTTCAAAGTTGTTGCTTGTGCATCCCTTTCCTATAAATAATGCTTTACGTGATTTGTGGTACTGTTCAATCTTCAATACTATGCATATTTTGAATCAAAATTATTGATAAAATTAAATGAAATTAAATGAAATATTTCCTTTGGTTTTCATCTATAGGTTTTATTTTTTTAAGATTTGTTATTCTCTTTTATTAGAGAGAAGGAAATGAATAGCAACAGATCTTTTCTCCTTGTATTTGAATTACTCCATTTTGATTTGCTAAGAAAGAAAAGCATCCAACAAAAGTGGCTTTGCTTCTAGAACATTCTCCAGTGGAAAGAATAAGCCAAAAGGAGTGAGCCCTTTTTCATGTGGGCACCTTGAAAGAAGGGGATTAGCGAAGATCAGGCTCTCTCCCTGATGCCAGAGCAATGGGGAATCATTGTAGGAGAATGAGAACTGGTCTCTGGCTGGGCACACACTTGGTTCCTTTTGGAGGATGCTTTAAAAATCAATTCAACTCCCTGGCTTCTGGATTGGAGCTCAGCAGTAGACAAGCTTCAGTCCAGGAGGCAGAATCAATATGGTGCCCACTGTGAGCCAGTCTCAGCCCTTAGAGGGACACCTGGACAGTGAACTTATCTTAGGCCTACAGGTGGCTGTTAAGGGAATGAGTGATTGGCACCTCTACTTCAATCGTAGTCCACCACTACTCAAAATATGGGCCTCTGCTTTGTAAATCTAAGTGCTAAAAGGAATAACTAATTTTATCCACTCTCCTGACAGGTAGGAGATTGATCTTCAGTCACTGAGTTGTATCTGACTGCAACTCCATGGACTACAGCATGCCAGGATTCCCTGTCCTTCACAATCTCCTGGAGTTTGCTGAAACTCATCTCTAACATGTTTGTGATGCCATCCAACCATCTCATCCCCTGTCACTCCAATCTCCTCCTGCCCTCAATCCTTCCCAGCATCGGTGCCCTTTCCAATGAGTCAACAATTTGCATCAGGTGGCCAAAGTGTTGAAGCTTCAGCTTCAGCATCTGTCCTTCCAATGTATATTCTGGGTTGATTTCCTTTAGGATTTATTGGTTTGATCTCTTTGCCATCCAAAGGACTCTCAAGAGTCTTCTCCAGTACCACAGTATGAAAGCATCAGTTCTTTGGTGCTCAGTCTTCCTTATGGTCCAACTCTCACATCCATACATGATTAGTGGAAAACCATAACTTTGACTATATGGACCATCATCAGAAAAGTAATGTCTCTCCTTTATCATAGCTTTCTTCCAAGAAGCAAGCATCTTTTAATTTTATGGCTGCAGTCACCATTCGCAGTGATTTGGGAACCTAAGAAAATAAAACCTGTCACTGTACATTTTTTCTTCATTTATTTACCATGAAGTGATGGGACCAGTTGCCATGATCTTAGGTTTTTGAATGTTGAGTTTTAAGCCAGCTTTTTCATTCTTCTCTTTCACCTTCATCAAGATGCTCTTTAGTTCCTCTTTGCTTTCTGCCATTAGGTTGGTGCTATCTGTGTATCTGAGGTTGTAGCTTTAATAACAACTACAATTTAACCTTTGATTGTATTATCTTCAAGTAAAGGGCTATTTAATTATTTAATATATTGATTATGAAGTACTGAATTAACTGATTTTTTTCAATTTTAATTGATATTAATGTCCCAAGATGAATATCTAAATCTTTTGCTGATTGTTTCAGCCATTTTAGAGGACAAATCTATCAGCAATAAAAGTCATATATATATAAAAATATTATTTTAAAAATTGAAACAAAATATAAACAATAAACACTTATAGTAGGATTCTTTTGTTATATTATAAGCCATTTCAGTTTACAATGTCAAAGGAAAAATCATAATCATATCATAGGAAAATTTAAGTTGTATGAATTCAGCATATGCTTATCACTATTTAATAATAATTCTATAAACAATATTTATATTGGAATGTAGGGTATAGTTTTAACATTTAGTTAGACAAAGATCTATAATTACTAGGTCAATTGAGTAAGTAGTGTACTTGATCATTTAAGCTGGTGACTGAAAGAATTTGTGCTACATCAAAAACCAATCAATTTTTTGGGAAAAGATTGGCTATTTATTCAAGAAATTTTAAAATAATAGTAGCTATAACAAAATCAGATCTTGACCTTGTTTTTCTGAAAACCATGAAATATATAGCATTGTTACTTTCAGTTTATTTGTGGCATATGCAGTTTATTAATTTATTTTTATAATTTCTTTGCTTTTGATTTCTCTATTTCACAGTTTTCATGACAGTGATCTATCTGCAGGGCAGCAGTGGAGTCACAGACATGGAGAGCGGACTTGTGGACACAGCAGGGAAGGAGAGGATGGGAAGAACAGAGAGTAGCACCAAGACATATGTATCACCATGTGTAAAATTATCAGAGTGTTGCGAACATAATTTCAGTTTTGCATTGTTAAATTTTGCCATTTGATATTGGAACACATTCTTAAATGTGGTTATTTTATTTAAATTAAAGCAAACTGAACATGTGTTATACATAAATATTGTTTAACTATTCCATATAAATTTACAGTTTATAACATAAATGGTCTTATAAATAAAATATTTTCCATTATCACATAATAGAGAAATGCTTAGAATATTTTTCACTAAAGTCAAAGATAATGTTTTGGGAGATTTGCTGTTACTCAGTACTAAATTCATATTTCATACACTTGCCCTAGAGTGAGTGAACAATTAATTTTGAAGCACATAGTTAATGAAGCTTCTTCAGAGTGAAAACAGTATGAGTGAATGCGTGCAACACTACTTAATGATTCCCTAAAGCAGGGCGAACATGGGCCAAATCATGCCTGCCACCTGTTTATATAACTAACATTTTACTGAAACACAATTACATCCATTTGTTTACCTATTGTCTAAAATGTATTTTTTTCTAGAGTGAGAGAGTTGACTCCAGATTGCCTGAAAGCCCTGAAGAGAGAAAAATTGCCAACACCTTTTCTCAGAACAATAAAAAATTAAAACTTATAAAAGAACAAATTGAAAAACAAAAAGCAAAACATTAGAGAGAGCATGAAAAACAAATGAAAATTATAAAATATATATTTTGTGTGAAGGAATTATATGAATGGAGTAAATTGTGTGAAATTCAATTGTAGAGTTTCAAGCTCTGTGTGTGCTGAGTCACTCAGTCATGTCTGACTCTTTGCAAACCCATGGACTATACCCCCCAGGATCCTCTGTCTATGGGATTATCTTGGCAAGAATGCCTAAGCAGATTGCAATTTCCTACTCCAGTGGATCTTCCTGAACCAGGAATCGCACCCACATCTCCTGCATTACAGGTGGATTCTTTACAATTGAGCCACCAGGGAAGTCTCTGAGTCTGACAACAGTTCAGTTCAGTTCAGTCACTCAGTCGTGTCTGACTCTTTGCTACCTCATGAATTTCAGCATGCCAGGCCTCCCTGTCCATCACCAACTCCCGGAGTTCACTCAAACTCATGTCCATCGAGTTGGTGATGCCATCCAGCCATCTCATCCTCTGTTGTCCCCTTCTCCTCCTGCCCTCAATGCCTGCCAGCATTAGAGTATTTTCCAACGAGTCAACTCTTCGCATGAGGTGGCCAAAGTATTGGAGTTTCAGCTTTAGCATCAGTCTTTCCAATGAACACCCAGGACTGATCTCCTTTAGAATGGACTGGTTAGATCTTGCAGTCCAAGGGACTCACAAGAGTCTTCTCCAACACCACAGTTCAAAAGCATCAATTCTTACGTGCTCAGCTTTCTTCACAGTCCAACTCTCACATCTGTACATGACCACTGGAAAAACCGTAGCCTTGACTAGATGGACTTCGTTGACAAATTAATGTTTCTGCTTTTGATGTATGCTATCTAGGTTGGTCATAACTTTCCTTTCAAGGAGTAAGCATCTTTTAATTTCATGGCTGCAGTCATCATCTGCAGTGATTTTGGAGCCCAGAAAATAAAGTCTGATACTGTTTCCACTGTTTCCCCATCTCTTTCCCATAAAGTGATGGGACCGGATGCCATGATCTTCGTTTTCTGAATGTTGAGCTTTAAGCCAACTTTTTCACTCTCCTCTTTCACTTTCATCAAGAGGCTTTTTAGTTCCTCTTCACTTTCTGCCATAAGGGTAGTGTCATCTGCATACCTGAGGTTATTGATATTTCTATGTCCGAGGTCAGGGGTGGCGGCCGAGAGGAGTCTGACATAGTATCTCTGAAATCAGTAAGTTGTTTGAGTGAGTGAAAGTTACTCAGTCATGTCAATCTTTGCGACCCCATGGACTGTAGCCCACCAGGCTCCTATGTCCATGGAATTCTCCAGGCAAGAATACTGTAGTGGGTAGCTGTTCCCTTCTCCATGGGATCTTCCCAACATTGTTTAATAGGTCATAATTGCCAAGGACTATATAACTGTAAATGTCAAGAGAAGTTCATAGTGACAGTTGTTGGTTCTGGAGCACTTCTCATCACTTTACATAGAGTAGCCTAAACTCAAAAAGTAAGGCCTTTATTAAAAAGTGCTTCATGTTTTAATAACAGTTTAACTGAGGGGTTGTACAAGGTCATACACAAGAGGGCCTGGCATCCTCACTACACTCTTTATTTTGTAATTAACTGTAAGAAATTTGAAGCTGATGCAAGCCAATGAAATTTACTGTGAATCCATTCTTTGGTCTGTTGGTTCTATTTTAATGCCATCTTTGTTTCTATATCAAGAGCTTAGTAATGAATGATATCCTAAATATGCATACCATAAGGTCATGTTGGTTTAGGTTTATAAAACTTATAAATGTGACTAATACACCAATTTTATTTATGAAGTTGCAGCTATAATCAAAGAAATGAAAACCCATTTAGGTAAAAGAAAATGGGTTTTATTTCCTTCCACAATCCAATAGATATTGCGACCCAGTGGACACTGTTTGTTAAAAACTTAGTGATTCTACTACATGTGACAACATTGTTTATGTCATGACTTTCAAAATATTCTAGAGCCTTGACCATCTGTGCTATCCAAAGAGAGAGAAAATCATAAGGAAAGGAAAAAGGTTAAGAGGTGGAGATGGAAAACTATTTGCTTTTCAGTGAAATTGACATATTATTTTTATGCAAATGTGTCTTCCCTCTTCCTATTCTGTGAGTTATTTCTTGCACAAAAAGATTTTTAGACTAATTGTTGTATTTGCCACTTGCTAAATCTGTTTTCTAAATTACAAATTCAGCCTTCACTGCAGGTGTACTGCCAGCCACTTCTTTCACAAAAGATCTTTGTACTAATTGTTTTATCTGCTACTTGCTAAATCTGTTTGCTAAATTATACCTTTCATTGAAATAATACCAAAACTTACTCAGGAAGCAATTAGTAGGTATTGACAATTTTTTTTTTTTAAGCAAAGTATATATGCTTTAGATAGCACGAGATGACTTGAAGGATAGATTTATAAATAATGTATCCATCAAGGAAATATAGGGCTTTTAGGAGGTCTTAATGTTAATTCACAAATGCATTTTCTAAGATATTTGTCAAAAGAAGGTTTCTTGATGCTCAATATGCCTAAAAAATGTAAGTATCACATGAGAATTTATGTACTATTATGAAAAGAAATAATATAGATATCTGATCTGAACTTAAAATAGTGAAGCTGTTACCTAGATTTTAAGTTTTCTTATATTTGCTTCTCCAAATCTCAATTAAGATTTGCTAAATATATTATAGGGCTTCCCTCATAGCTCAGTTGGTATACAATCTGCCTGCAATGCAGAAGACTCCAGTTCCATTCCTGGGTAGGGAAGATCCCCTGGAGAGGGGATAGGATACCTACTCCAGTATTCTGGTCTGGAGAACTCCACAGACTATATAGTCCACGGGGTCCCAAAGAATCAGACACGACTGAACCACTTTCACTTTCACTTTCAAATATATTATAGTTTTGCTACAGGAACAGAAAATCTAATTATTATTATAGTGGTTAAAAAAGCATAACAAATGAACAGTACAAATAAAAAAGTAAACATATTACTGTTATAAATCATTGCCATGCTAAATTTTATCCTTCATGAATTAATATCCATCTGTCACTGTTTAACAATATTACTTATGAAATTATTTTATATGAAACATTTTAAATCTATTGTTTTAAAATCTCAAGAAATGATACCAATAAAGAAAAAAAAAAGTTAAAGAAATTGGTGAACAGATGCCAAATGAGTTCTAACACAGAGTACAACTCAAGTATTTATTGGTGCCATAGTGCAAAGTAGAGAGTCTGTATTAATTTTATGACTTATTCCACTTTGATGCTTCTCCAGTGTTTTCCATGATAAAGTATATGAATTATTTGCATTTTCTCAGTCCAATTGCACTTTATTAGTAGCAGAAAAATTTCAGGAGAGGATGAGATGTATGGAGAGAGTAACATAGAAACTTACATTACCTTATGTAAAATAGATGGCCAGTGGGAATTTGCCATATGGTTCAGGAAACTCAAACAGGTGCTTTGTATCAACCTAGAGGGGTGGGATGGGGAGGGAGATGGGGGGAGCTTCAAAAGGGAGCAGATGTATGTATACCTATTCCTGATTCATCTTGAGGTTTGACAGAAAACAGCAAAATTCTGTAAAGCAATTATTCTTCAATTAAAAATAAATTAATTCAAAAATCAATATTTATGTTTTAAATTTCCTTTCCCAATGAAAATTTGTTTAAAATTAATGTTACAATAGATCCAACATCTGTTGGATCATAGAAAAAGCAAGGGAATTCCAGAAAAGCGTCTACTTCTGCTTCATTGACTACACTAAAGCCTTCGAATGTATGGGTCACAGCAAACTGTGAAAAATTCTTCAAGAGATGTGAATACCAGACCATCTTATCTGCCTCCTGAGAAATCTGCACATAGGTCAAGAAGCTATAGTTAGAACCGGACATAGGACAATGAAATAGTTCCAAATTAGGAAACGAGTTCATCGAGGCTGTATATTGTCACCCTGCTTATTTAACTTGTATGCAGATTATATCATACAAAATGCTGGACTGGATGAAGCTCAAGCTGGGATCAAGATTTCTGGAAGAAATATATGTATCCTCAGATATGCAGATAGCACCAAGCTAATGGCAGAAAGAAAAGAGGAACTAAGGAGCTTCTTGATGAAGAGTAAAAGAAGAGAGCAAAAAAGTTAGGTTAAAACTCAGCATTCAAAAAACTAAGATCATGGCATCTAGTCCCATCACTTCATGGAAAATTGATGGGAGCACAGTGGAACCAGTGACAGACTTGATTTTCGTGTGCTCCAAAATCACCCTGGATGCTGACTGTAACCATGAGATCAAAGGTCCTTGCTCCTTGGAAGAAAACTTATGAACAACCTAGAAAGCATATTAAAAAAATAGAGACATCAATTTCCTGTAAAGGTCCATGTAGTCAAAGCTACAGTTTTTCAAGTAATCATGAACGAATGTGAGAGCTGTATCATAAAGAAGGCTGAGTGCTGAAGAACTGATGTTTTTGAACTGTGGTGCTGGAGAAGACTCTTGTGGATCCCCTGGATAGTAAGGAGATCAAGCCAGTCAATCTTAAAGGAAACCAACACATTGATTGGACTAATGCTGAAGCTGAAGCTCCAACAACTTTTCCACCTGAACTGACTCATTGGAAGAAAAAACCCTTATGCTGACAAAGATAGAAGGCAGGAGGAGCAGGGAATGACAGAGTATAAGATGGTTGGATGGCATCGCTGACTCAAGGGACATGAGTTTGAGCAAACTTCAGGAGATAGTGAAGGAAAGGGAAGCCTGGTGTGCTGCAGTCTATGGGGTTGCAGGTCAGACATGACTGAACGACTGAATAACAACAACAAATATTACATAGTTCCAATTCATGTAGGCAATGATCTTAAACTTGGAATTTTAAGCAATATAATTTTGTCATAGATTCCCAACATAAGTTAAAAATCTTTTAGGCACAAAATATTATATATCAAAATGTGGTCTCTTTGGGTTTAGTCGCTCAGTCTTGTCCAGCTCTTTGTGACCACATAGACTGTATAGCCTGCCAGGCTCCTCTGTCCATGGCTATTCTCCAGACAAGAAGACAGGAATGAGTCACCGTGCCCTTCTCCGGGGGACCTTCCCAACCCAGGGATCAATCTCAGGTCTCTTGCACTACACGCAGATTCTTTACTGAATGAGCAACCAGGGAAGCCCAAGAACAATGGAATCAGTAGCCTATCTCTTTTCTAGAGGATCTTTCCGATCCAGGAATCTAAACGGGGTCTCCTGCATTGCAGGTGGATATTTTTTTTTTACCAACTGAGCTAATGGAAACCAACAAAAACAAAACAAAAATTTTCCTATTAGAGTATGCCTACTTGGAGAATGTTTAACAGCATAAATGAGATATTTATCAATTAATCAGTGAACATTAATTTGAAAGTATTTCTTATGAATCATTTTATGTCAGTTTTATAAGAAGGAAGAAATATATTTGTTATTTAGAAGAATGTGCATTGTTATTACTAGTGGACAGATTAACAATCAATCTGGTCTTGAATGATACTGGGAATGTGCACAATTTATAGATGCCCCAAAACAAACCAAAAACAAAAAATATTAAATTAACAGTATTTTAATGTTACTTCTGATAAAATATCTGGAAATAATAATAAGAGAAATCAGAATAAAAACAGTGCTTTTAATTTTTATTGTGATTTAGAAGTAAACATACATTTATATACAGATATGCATGTGTATGTATGTATGTAATTCCCCACTTATTTTGCCATTGTTTTTAATAAAATGTAAATAACAATTCTGAAAATGAGATTTGCCACAAAAATTCTGATTAAAAATGGAATTCAGTGGTCACACTGAATTATAACAAACATTTAAATTGAAATTTAAACAGCTAGATATTATTAGTAAAGTGTTATATTTCCTATTTTTTACTAGATATAAAATAATGAAGCCCAGGTTTACTTAGCTTTATATTATTATTTTGATATTTTATTTATATATCTTATTTTTATTCATATAGCTTAGAAAGATACTTATTTTTTACACAATTTGATAATGCAGGAATTTTAGAATTTAATTTGTTAGTTTTTTATACATTGTAAAAGTTTATCCCAGATAGGTCCTCCTTATGTTTATTGATACAAAATTTTAAATTTATCCTATGAAATTGAAGCAAATTAAATTATAAAGTTATATAATTGTGCAAATATTTCAATAATTTTCTTAGATGTTTTTATAACCTATTAAACTATTCAAAAATAACATCCTTAAAAATCTATTTTTCTCAACTTTTTACTATAAAACCTGTTTTAATTTTTATTTTGTCAAAATCATTTTACTAAAACTACTGTCTAGAATGCAGACCTCCAAAAAATAGCAAGGAGAGATAAGAAAGCCTTCCTCAGTGATCATTGCAAAGAATTAGAGGAAAACAACAGAAAAACTAGAAATCTCTTCAAGAAAATTAAAGATACCAAGGGAACATTTCATGCAAAAATGCATACAATAAAGGACATAAATGGTATGGACCTAACAAAACCAGGATATATTAAGAGGTGGCAAGAATACACAGAACTATACAACAAAAGATCTTAATGAGCCAGATAACTATGATGGTGTGATCACACCTGAGCCAGACATCCTGGACTATGAAGTCAAGTGGACCTTAGGAAGCATCTCTACAAACAAAGCTGGTGGAGGTGATGGAATTCCAGTTGATCTATTTCATATCCTAAGAGATAATGTTATTAAAATGCTGTACTCAGTAAGCCAGCAAATTTGCAAAACTCAGCAGTGGCCATAGGACTAGAAAAGGTCAGTTTCCATCCCAATCCCAAAGAAAGGCAATACCAAAAAAATGTTCCAATTACCTCACAACTTCACTCATCTCACACGCTAGCAAAATAGTGCTCAAAATTCTCCAAATGAGGTTTCAACAGTACATGAACTGAGAAATTCCAGATGTACAAGCTGGATTGAGAAAAAGCAGAGGAACCAGAGATCAAATTGCTAACATCTGTTGGATAATCAAAAAAGCAAGAACATCCCAGAAAAGCATCTATTTCTGCTTTATTGACTATGTCAAAGCATTTGACTGTGTGGATCACAACAAAATATATGCTCCTTATGCTGAAAATTGTGGAAAATTCTTCAAGAGATGGGAATACCAGATCACCTGACCTGCCTCCTGAGAAACCTGTACACAGGTCAAGAAACAACAGTTAGAACCAGACATGGAACAACTGACTACTTCCAAATTGGGAAAGGAGTATGTCAAAACTGTATATTTTCACTCTGCTTATTTAACTTATATGCAGAGTACATCAAATATGAAACACCAAGTTGGATGAAGCACAAGCTGGAATCAAGATTGCCAGGAGAAATATTAATATCTTCAGTTACACAGATGACACTACCCTTATGGCAGAAAGCAAAGAATTAAAGAGCATCTTGATGAACATGAAAGAGGAGAGTGAAAAAGTTGGCTTAAAACTTAACATTTAGAAAACTAAGATTATGACATCTGGTTCCATCACTTCATGTCAAATAGATGGGGAAACAACAGTGATAGACTTTATTTTCTTGGGCTCCAAAATCATTATAGGTGGTGATTGACGCTATGAAACTAAAAGATGTTTGCTCCTTCAAAGAAAGCTATGGCCAACCTAGACAGCATATTTAAAAGCAGAGACATTGCTTTGCCTACAAAAGTCCATCTAGCCAAAGCCATGTTTTGTCATTTATTGACGTGAGATGTATGGATGGATACATCCATAGTCATGTTTGATTGGATGTGAGAATTGGACCATAAAGAAAGCTGAGCATTGAAGAATCAATCCTTTTGAACTGTGATGTTGGAGAACTTGAGAGTAATTTTAACTGCAAGGAGATCAAACCAGTTGATCCTAAAGGAAATCAGTCCTGAACATTCATTGGAAGGACTGATGCTAAAGCTGAAGCTCCTTTGGCCACTTGAGGTGAAGAACTGACTCCTTGGAACAGACCCTGATGCTGGGAATGATTGAAGGCAGGAGGACAAGGGGACTACAGAGGATGGGATGGTTGGATGGCATCACCGACTTGATGAACATGAGTTTGAGTAAGCTCCAGGAGTTGGTGATGGACCAGGAAGCCTGGTGTACTGCAGTCCATGGGGTTGCAAAGACTTGGACACAGTTGAGCGACTAAACTGAACTGAATTAAACAGATTTACATATCATTATTTCTCTGATTCTGATGATTTCAATTCTTCATTCCATTATTTTCCTCAATATTGTTATAAATTTTTGTAGTTATAATTAGTCTTTATATATTTTAAAGTATTACTGCTGGTTCCAAATTTTGAGAAATGCATTTAATTTTAATAAGCATATGTCAAGTTTATTGTGGGTTACACATTAAGTGCTATGGGATTAATGTTTATTTTAGTTAATTTTTTATGAGGATGTTATGAATTCTGTGGAAGCAATTTGCATATATCTGTTAATTTGTTGAATAAAAAAGAAAAAAATAAAAATAGAATAAAATATTAAAAAATAAAATAGAATAAAATAGGAAAAAATTCCCTCTGAGCTCCATAAAGTTTGTTCAGTTCAGTTCAGTCACTCAGTCGTGTCCGACTCTTTGCGACCCCATGAACCGCAGCACACCAGGCCTCCCTGTCCATCACCAACTCCTGGAGTCCACCCAAACCCATGTCCATTCAGACAGTGATGCCATCCAACCATTTCATCCTCTGTTGTCCCCTTCTCTTCCTGCCCTCAATCTTTCCCAGCATCAGAGTCTTTTTCAAATGAGTCAGTTCTTTGCATTAGTTGGCCAAAGTATTGAAGTTTCACCTTCAGCACCAGTCCCTCCAATGAACACCCAGGACTGATCTCCTTTAGGATGGACTGTTTGGATCTCCTTGCAGTCCAAGGGACAACCGAGTCTTCTCCAACACCACAGTTCAAAATCATCAGTTCCTCCGTGCTCAACTTTCTTCACAGTCCAACTCTCACATCTATACATGACTACTGGAAAAACCATAGCCTTGACTAGATGGACCTTTGTTGACAAAGTAATGTCTCTGTATTTTAATATGTTGTCTAGGTTGGTCATAACATATTTTAATTTTATGGCTGCAATCACCATCTGCAGTGATTTTGGAGCCCAGAAAAATAAAGTCAGCTACTGTTTCCACTGTTTCCCCATCTATTTCCCATGAAGTGATGGGACCAGATGCCATGATCTTCATTTTCTGAATGTTGAGCTTTAAGCCAACTTTTTCACTCTCCACTTTCACTTTCATCAAGAGGCTCTTTAGTTCTTCACTTTCTGCCATAAGGGTGATGTCATCTGCATATCTGAGGTTTCTGATATTTATCCTGGCAATCTTGATTCCAGCTTGTGCTTCTTCCAGTCCAGCTTTTCTCTTGATATATTCTGCATATAAGTTAAATAAGCAGGGTGACAATATACAGCCTTGACACACTCCTTTTCCTATTTGGAACCAGTCTGTTGTTCCATGTCCAGTTCTAACTGTTGCTTCCTGACCTGCATACAGGTTTCTCAAGAGGCAGGTCAGGTGGTCCGTTTTTCTCATCTCTTTCAGGATTTTCCACAGTTTGTAGTTCCAGTTAATTCAACTCATTGTCTACTGCAATGAATAACTATGACTGGAAATGTGACAAATAGAAAAACATAGTTGGAAGAGAGGACTCTTTCTGCTGATCTTATCGTAGTTTCTTTTTGTTTTAATAACTGAAGTATAGTTTTTTTACAACGGTGTGTTAATTTCTGCTGTACAGCAAAGTTACTCAGTTATACATATATTATATTTACAGCAATCTATATCACCTTGACTGATCTCCAGGTAGGATCTTTTTAAGATCAATGTAGCATGATACAGGATTTTCAGGAAGTAAGATCATTTATATGATTATAAACTAATAAATTAGGAGTTATTACAAAGGCCAATAGTAGATACAGTTTCCAAATCAGGAGATCAGGTGTCATTGAGAGGTAATGTATCATAATCGCAGAAAAGAACTACTACAATTGTCAGCACAAAGTAAAACCAAAAACAGTTTCTATGCAGTTTTTTTGGGTGGTGCAGGGGATTGTAGAAACATAACTGAAAGACTTCAGGAGAGAATCTGAGAAAAGTGATGAAGTAGGAGCAGTTTTTTTTTTTTTTTCTTTAACCTGATAATGCTGAAGACAGAAATTAAGTGGTAGCTTGTGTGGGATGTTGGGGTGTTTTGGTGTGGTTTGTTGGATATTTCATTTGGGAAATCTAGAGCATGTTCATATCATAATAGGAAATTTCCAGTGAAACTAGACCATCAGTGTTGCAGGTCAATGAGGGGTATAGATGCTGGGGTGAATTTCTTGCAAAGCATATAGGGTAATGTGGACTACAGAAATGTCTAATGAGGTGGTTGTCTTTACATAGGAACAGGAAGACCATAATGCGCTTTCCAGGTGGTGCTAGTGATAAAGAACTCACCTGCCAGTGCAGGAGACAGAAGAGAAGTGGGCTAGATCTTTGGGTTGGGAAGATCCCCTGGAGGAGGGCAAGGCAACCCAATCCAGTATTCTTGCCTGGAGAATCCACATGGGCAGAGGAGCCTGGCAGGCTACAGTCATTGGATCACGAAGAGTCAGACACAACTGAAGTGACTGAGCACAGCACAGGAAGACCATAATAATTGAGGTATTTCATCATTTATAAAATTAGGAAAGAAAGACATTATCATCACAAACACATGAAGTGTGTATTCATGACTTGGTGTGCTCTTGGTGTTGCTTGACAGCTTCTATTTTCTCCATGAATTAAGTGGCACTGGGAGTAAAACATGTGTAGGAGTGTTAGTATATTCAAAATATTATTGTTAAAGAAAAACATTCTATTTTATGTACTCATTCTATGTATATAATCATAACTTTAAAGAAGGTAGATATTCAGCTAAATAATATTAATTTCCCCTCTGAAATAATTTCCTATAAACTCTAAAACATATAATTATGTCCTAATACAAAAGTGTCTTTCATCTCATAAAAATATGAATAAGAAGATTTCTAGGGCTTTCATGTATTCCTTATTTTCCTTCATATTATAAAGATATATATAGAAATTTTCTGAGTCCTTCTACTATAGAATAGTTGCACACCCTCCACTGTAAAAAGTAGAAAATTTATACTCTAGCATACACTTGAACACAGATTCATTGTTTCTAGGCATGAGCTATCCAGAATATACGCATAAAATCTAAAACAGTAAACATGTTATATTGGAAGTAAAGAAATTGAGAAAACATAGGCTAAAAAACTGTCAGTTAAAATATCATGTAACATGATGGGTTTTGAGTAATTATCAGCGATTGACATTAGGAAGTATTCTCCTAATCAAAGAATTTTGATTAATCTAATCACCCCTTCACACTGCCTATGCAAATAGTGTCTCCATCAGTGTTTTAGTTTGAAACAACAGGTTTCTTTTGTTAATGAATAATAGGAAGCTGGCAGTGCTAATGATAGCATTATGGCTAATGTTAAAATCTAAAAAAACAAAATATGATGGAAGTAATAAAGTTTATTCCTCAATGAGAAAAATGGAGGTTCACTGAAAACATTTACTCTGGTAAAATTATAGTCATTACTAGCCAGTGATGAAATGTCTTTCTTCATTACTAGCTAAGGAAGAAAGACATTCTCCATAAATACACTGTTCTGGTTCTAAATCTTTTGAGTATTAATTATTTTCACCACTTTTTTTAAAAAAAGTCACATGTTAGTATATAAACAAGTTATATAAACAAGGGACTCTCAAGAGTTTTCTCCGGCAACACAATTTGAAAGCATCAATTCTTCAGCGTTTATGGTCCAACTCTCACATCCGTACATGACTACTGGAAAAACCATAGCTTTGACTATATGGGCCTTTATCAACAAAGTAATGTCTCTGGTTTTTAATATGCTATCTAGGTTTGTCATAGTTTTTCTTCAAAGGAACAAGCACTCTAGACAGCTGCCTAGTTTATATACACTAAGAATTTCAAGTGGGATCTTGAAAAGTACAGGAAAATTCAAACAACACCAAATTTAAAGTACTGAGACGTTCTAAGCCATTTAAGAGTTTCAGGTGTTCCATCTCTTGGCCACTAGTGGAAAAATAATAAATACATCAAAGTAAAGATGTAGAAATCATTCATTTGAATTAAGAGAGAGGGACAGGAACCAGGAAGCAATAAAGGAGAATTTGCCTTCCAGAATCACTACATTGGCATCATCCTCACCACAACAGTTAGAACCAGACATGGAACAAATTACTGTTTCAAAATTGGGAAAGAAGTAAGACAAGACTTTATAGTATCATCATGCTTATTTAACTTATATGCAGAGTACATAATGCAAAATACAAGGCTAGATGAATGACAAGATGGAATCAAGATTGCCAGGAGAAATGACAACAACCACAGATATGCAGATGATAGCACACTAAAGTGAAGCGGAACTAAAGAGCCTCTTGTTGAAGGTGAAAGAGGTGAGTGAAAAAGGTGGTTTAAAACTCAACATTCAAAAAGCTAAGATCATGGCATCCAGTCCCATTACCTCATGGCAAATAGATGGGGAGAAAGTGGAAACAGTAACAGATTTTATTTTCTCGGCCTCAAAAATCACTGTAGACCGTGACTGCAGCCATGAAATTAAAAGATGCTTGTTCCTTGGAAGAAAAGCTATGACAAACCTAGATAGCATATTAAAAACCAGAGACATCACTTTGTTGATAAAGGTCCATATAGTCAAAGCTATGGTTTTTCCAGTAGTCATGTATGGATGCGAGAGTTGGACCATAAACGCTGAAGAATTGATGCTTGCAAATTGTGTTGCTAGAGCAGACTCTTGAGAGTCTCTTGGAGAACAAGAAGATCAAACAAGTCAATCCTAAATGAAATCAACCCTGAATATTCATTGAAAGAACTGATGCTGAAGCTGAAGATCCAATATTTTGGCCACCTGATGCAAAAATTCAATACTTGGGGAAAGATGCAATAGATGAGGAAACACTGACAGACTTTATTTATTTATTTATTTTGACTCCAAAATCACTGCAGATGGTGACTTCAGCCATGAAATTAAAAGATACTTGCTCCTTGGAAGAAAAGTTATGACCAACCTAGACAGCATATTAAAATGCAGAGACATTACTTTGCCAACAAAGGTCCATCTAGTCAAGGTTATGGTTTTTCGAGTAGTCATGTATGGATGTGAGAGCTGGACTGTAAAGAAAGCTGAGTGCCAAAGAATTGATGCTTTTGAACTGTGGTGTTGGAGAAGACTCTTGAGAGTCCCTTGGACTGCAAGAAGATCCACCCAGTCCATCCTAAAGGAAATCAGTCCTGAATATTCATTGGAAGGACTGATGCTGAAGTTGAAACTCCAGTAAATAGGCTACCTGATGCAAAGAACTGACTCATTTGAAAAGACCCTGATGGTGGAAAAGATTGAAGGCAGAAGGAAAGGGTTCAACAGAGCATGAGCTGGTTGGATGGCATTACCGACTGGATGGACATGAGTTTGAGCAAGCTCTGGGAGTTGGTGATGGACAGGGAGGCCTGGCGTGCTGCAGATCCATGGGGGCACAAAGAGTCGGACATGACTGAGTGACTGAAAGAGTCGGACATGACTGAGTGACTGAACTGAACTGACCTGAACTAATGAGAAGAGCTGACTCATTGGAAAAGAACCTGATTCTGGGAAAGTGAAAGCAGGAGGAGAATGGGGTAACAGAGGATGAGATGTTTAGATGGTATCAGCATCTCGATGGCGGTAAGTTTGAGCAAATGATGGGAGATAGTGAAGGACAGGAAAGCATGACCTGCTGCAGTTCATGTGGTTGCAAAGAGTCAGACACAGTTTAGTGATTGAACAACAATAACACACAATTAATTTTGTCCCAGTCTATCTAGCATAGTGAAAGTTCTTTGCCTCCCAAGGTATAGTACAGAGAAGTGGTTTCCCCTACCTTAAACATGAGTGTTCAGGTTCTCTGGCAATGAATTCTAATACAAACACCCACATGGGTTCATTTCATGCCATCTACTTTTTCCAGACCATAGTATCAACATATTTCTTGCTGCTTTAAGGATCTCTGATCTAAGTCCTTCCAGCCAGCAATCAGGCCAGAAAACAGAGGAGTTTTATTGCTTTCACATTATCTCATTAAATTTGTAAGCAGTTACAGAATCAAGAGACAAATTAATCTTCACATAATTTCTTCATTTCTAGACTTTAGCCCCCTCTTTGCCTAAATGTGAAGTAAAAAGAAAAAAAAAAAGAAAAAGAAGAAAAAAAAACAAAGAAAAACCTCTATGTTGCTGAACATCCAAAAGAATATAAACCCACTGTCTCCCCAAAACCATGTCATTGTGTTTACTGTTATGCTGACAATCCACTGCTCCTATTTACAGATTTAGCTACCTTGAAGATGAATGGGAAGAGTTTCTCTGGGCTCTTCAAAATTTAGTCAAGAAATTTCACTCCTTTTTTATCAAGAAAATGTGAAAGTGAAGTCACTCAGTCGTGTCTGACTCTTTGCAACCCCAGGGACTGTAGCCTGCTAGGCTCCTCCATCCATGGAATTTTCCAGAAAAGAATACTGGAGTAGGTTGCCATTTCCTTCTCTAGGGCATCTTCCCAACCCAGTGATCGACCCCTGGTCTCCCACATTGCAGGCAGATTCTTTATTTTCTGAGTCACCATGGAAACCCTTTCAAGAAAATACATGCGGTCTATTGCATGCTAATTCCTACTATGAACTTGCTACTGCTTGAGAGGGTCTAAGAACATTTTCTACATAGAAATCTCCTACTATGAAAAGTGAGATCAGGAAAACTTACATTTTGGCTGATTTCATGTTACCCTCATTTCTGGAAGCATCTTTGGCTTTCCGTTTTTCTTCAACAAGAAACAGTTCACCAACAGGATTACAAAAAGTACCAAAGTTAGGATTCAGTTCAGTTCAGTTCAGTCGCTCAGTTGTGTCCGAATCTTTGCGACCCCATGAATCGCAGCACATCAGGCCTCCCTGTCCATCACCAACTCCCAGATTTCACTCAGACTCACGTCCATCGAGTCCGTGATGCCATCCAGTCATCTCATCCTCTGTCGTCCCCTTCTCCTCCTGCCCCCAATCCCTCCCAGAATCAAAGTCTTTTCCAGTGAGTCGACTCTTCGCATGAGGTGGCCAAAGTACTGGAGTTTCAGCTTTAGCATCATTCCTTCCAAAGAAATCCCAGGTCTGATCTCCTTCAGAAAGGACTGGTTGGATCTCCTTGCAGTCCAAGGGACTCTCAAGAGTCTTCTCCAACACCACAGCTCAAAAGCATCAATTCTTCGGTGCTCAGCCTTCTTCACAGTCCAACTCTCACATCCATACATGACCACTGGAAAAACCATAGCCTTGACTAGACAGACCTTAGTCGGCAAAGTAATGTCTCTGCTTTTGAATATGCTATCTAGGTTTGTCATAACTTTTCTTCCAAGGAGTAAGCGTCTTTTAATTTCATGGCTGCAGTCACCATCTGCAGTGATTTTGGAGCCCCAAAAAATAAAGTCTGACACTGTTTCCACTGTTTCCCCATCTATTTCCCATGAAGTGATCTTCGTTTTCTGAATGTTGAGCCAACTTTTTCACTCTCCTCTTTCACTTTCACTTAACTTAACTTTTGGGCCGAATTAATAACTGAGAAGTAACATGTTTATTTAGCAGAGTTCTGAGTGTTTGTCCCCTTGTCCTCCAGCCTTCAATCTTTCCCAGCATCAAGGTCTTTTCCAATGAGTCAGTTCTTATATTGCACAATCATAAGGGAAAACTAGTTGGCAAAAGGCCAACAAGGGACTGAATAGGCTGTAAACAAGGCTGTCTAAGGTAACAAACTCTACCCACATTAACTAAAATGATAAAGGGAATAGGGATGGTCCTGAAAAGTTCCCTTGAGAGGAGTGCTAGTGAGAATTTATTAGAGTAGAATATACAGAGATAGTGAACTATTATTATTTAAAATATTTTGCAAATCTGTATATCTGTACCTGGTAATATCTGCAATACTACATAATAGTTTATCTCCATGAACTTTATTCATATAGTGACACAAATGCTTATTTTGCTTGTTTCCACTAGTTAAGACCATTCCGTGTAGAACATTGTGTAATAGGTTAGACAGAAACTCAGTATCCTGCTGGCATCTGTTAGTTGAGCTCAGATTCAACTATCCAAGGCACTCAAGCTCAGATATTGATATCTGTTTCTTTATCACTGTTCCTGAAAGAAATGTTATCACTTCTTTTAATGATCTAATTGAAAATCTACACATAGACATGTCCAGAGATTAATAATAACAGAATATACAAAAATAATTTTGCTTTCACAATAACTATATGACTAAAAAAAATCATATGAAAAATTTTGTTCTTATGTTCTTATGCTCTTTTGTTCTTATGTTTCTTTTAATGCAATTCTATATTTGTTTCACTGATTACTACTATTGCTTCTACCGAAGGGTAAGTTTTCTTGAGGTATCTACAAATGTATTTAATGACGTGTTTAAAAATGAAAACATTCAGAGTTATTTCAAATAACAGCATCAAATAATGTTTATGTAGATTTAAGCAAATATTAATATTAGATCATATATTCTTCTAAGATATAGTGCCTATATTGTATTTGTTAGATATCCATTTATCTATGTTATTATACTTTATATAGGTTTTTCTCATTTATATCATTTTATAGTCTATAAAAAACAATTTTGCTGTACATAGAATTTTACAACTTGCTATTTTTTGCCTATTGTAAATTTTTTTATGATTCACCTATTTTCATTCATCTAAAATTACTTCTGCCCTCTTTCTCAATTCAGCATAATACTATGAGGGTGGTATATTCATAAAATATTCAGTTCAGTTCAGTTCAGTTCAGTTCAGTCACTCAGTCGTGTCTGACTCTTTGTGACCCCATGAATCGCAGCACGCCAGGCCTCCCTGTCCATCTCCAACTCCTGGAGTTCACCCAGACTCACGTCCATCGAGTCCGTGATGCCATCCAACCATCTCATCCTCTGTTGTCCCCCTCTCCTGCCTCCGATCCCTCCCAGCATCAGAGTCTTTTCCAATGAGTCAGCTCTTTGCATGAGGTGGCCAAAGTACTGGAGTTTCAGCTTCAGCATCATTCCCTCCAAAGAAATCCCAGGGCTGATCTTCAAAATGTAACATGGCATAAATATACTACAATCTATCCATTCCTTTCCCAGCATATCTTTAGAGTGCATGTTTTCTTTTTTCTTTCTTTCTTTTTTTTTTTTGCAGTTTCTAAACTTACAATAATACTGTTAATATACATCTCTATTTGGGCATGTGGTAGGAAATGAGAATTGAAAGTTATAAAGTATGCCAAGCTGTTTTCCTAAGTTGCTGTAATAATTCACAATCTCACAGTTCATGAGAATTCACACTTGCAACATGTATACTATAAAAAGGAACTATCAGATCAATGTGAAATGGTATTTTTGTTGTATTTTTAATTTTTCTCATTTGCAATTAAGTGCAAATTTTTATATAATTGACCAAATTTTTCTTTCATTGAGTGCTTTTACTTCATATTTCATAGCTTTAACATATTTATAAAATTAATAGTTTGTGAAACATTTTGTGGAAATTGATTTTTGAAGTCTTCAGTGTACCTACACAATTGATTTGCAATTATGCTCCAACATTTATATAAATATTTTAGCATATCAAGAACTTTTATTATATGACCTTTTACTCTTTAATAATAAATCAATATTCTAATGCTAAAAACACATTAGATTTTCTTATCCCAATATTTTTCTTTTTCTCATTTTAGTCTTTAATCTACTTTGAACTCATTTGACTTTTGTAACAATTTATTACTACATAAATTTTGCAGTTGTCCTAGCAGTATGTGTTCTATTCTTTTAATGGTAATATGAAAAGTGAAAGTGAAGTCGCTCAATCGTGTCCAACTCTTCAGCAACCCCATGAACTGTAGCCTACCAGGCTCCTCTTTTCATGTGATTTTCCAAATAGCAGTACTGGAGTGGGTTGCCACTCCCTTCTCCAGGGTATTTTCCCAATCAAGGGAGTATAATCTCAGTCATATGTGAAGATTCTGCACTATGTTTTAATCAATGTTTTCTATTGTATAATTGATCTTTTTGTCTATGAAATTTTCATCACTATATCTGTATGTTGTGGGATAAGTAGTTACTACTTATAAAATTGTTTTAGAGAAATACATATTATTCTATATGCATATTTTATAATATATACATTATTATATATGCATATTTATATAGTATGAATATACATGTATCTAAAATATACTCAAGTATAACCTTTATATATTCCTAAACATATATAGGCACTCAAATGTGTATACACATGAATATATTTATATACATGTATATTCATATGTCATGTAATTTATTATAGATTTATATTCATATATTTTATGCATGTGGAATATACATATGTATATTTCTATAAGCTTAACTATGGTCTATTTATGTTTTTCAAGTAATTTTAATTATAAGTTTATTTCAATTTTAACATTATTCTTCCTAAGTTTTCCACTGTAGTCACTGATTACTTTTTTAACATTTATACTTTAAATTTCTATTATATTTTTTAATCTTCATGGGTTTTGTCCTTTTCTCTTGTGTAAATATATCAAGGTTTAGGTATTTTGTGACTCAAGACAAGGAAAAAACTTTTGATATTGTGCGCCTTCTGTGTTTTTCTTTGATTTCTAGTTTATTCATTTTTGCTGTTTAGTATTTTCTTAGTCTTTACTTGGTTTTGTCAACTGAGTATTTCCAGACATTTGCTTTTTTGGTAAAAAATTCATTGTATTTACTCCCCTGCTTCACCCCTCAAAAACAACTGTGTTTATACTATTTCAGTACAAACTGTTTATGATTTTCATTTAAATTTCATCTTTGTTCTGTTATTTATGAATATATTTTAATATTTACAGTTTATCAGACAATCTGAAATCATAACCAAGTTTTCATCAATGTGAAAATATGAGGATCACAATCCAGTTTCTTTGGATTACCATTAAGCTTTCATTTTCAGCTTAGTATGTGGGCAACAATAGAAGATAACATATGATTATTTATTAATGTGTATATTTCTATTATTGAAGGATTGATTTATATGTCTCCATTGTTAATGTTTTACAAATTATTCGTATTTTTTATACATTATTTTGTCTACTGCTTTCTAAGAGACCTAGGCTAACTTAACACACCAAAGGCAGAACACATAAATGTGCCTTCAAAGTTTTGCTGTTTTTAAAAATTTATTTTTGGGTTACATTGTTTAATGGGTACTACATCAGGACACCTATACAATCTTTATAAATTGCTCATTTTAGCATTAATTCATGATGCATTAGCTTTATAATATTTTTATTTTATTAAAGTTTTTCTTCTGATATTAATAACATTATGTTAGCATCACTTTAGGTTGCACTTTCTAATCTTTATAATTCAACCATCTTTTGAAATATATCATATATGGTTTTAAAGATAGTCTAAATCACACATGGGAAAAAATTTTAAATAAAGGGAATAAAAATGTTTTATGAACTTGAAATGGGCTTCCCTGGTACCTCATATGGTAAAGAATTTGTCTCCAATGCAGGAGACAAGGGTTTGACAACTGTACTGGGAAGATTCCCTGGAGAAGAGTACGGCTACACATTCCAGTATTTTCACCTGGATAATTCCACAGACAGAGAAGCCTGGCAGTGGATTACAATCCACGAGGTTGCAAAGAATCAGACACAACTGAGTGACTAACTCACACACACACACACACACACACACACACACTTGAAATAAATAAAACACAGCATACCAAAATTTGGGGCTGCAGCTAAAGTAGTGCTTAGAGAAAAATATTTGGCTTATATATTTCTTTTGAGTATGGTTAAAATTTAAAAATAAAATATGAGAGAAAAATAAATGTGAGAGTAGAAACCAATAATATAGAGAACAAATGGGCAATATGGAAAATTAATGAAATGAATTTCTGATTATTTAAATAGAAGAATAAACCAGCTTGAAGCTCTCCTGGAGAAGTGAATGGCTACCCACTCCAATATTCTTCCCTAGGAATGTCATGGACAGAGGAGCTTGGCAAGCTACAGTACATGGGGTCACAAACAGACAGACACAACTGAGTATGGATGCACACATTCAGTTCAGTTCACTCGCTCAGTCATATCCGACTCTTTGTGACCCCAGGGAGTGCACCACGCCAGGCCTCCCTGTTCAGCACCGACTCACAGAGTTTACTCTAACTCAAGCCTATTGAGTCAGTGATGCCATACAACCATTTCATCCTCTCTCATCCCCTTCTCCTCCTACCTTCAATCTTTCCAAGCATCAGTCATTTCAAATGAGTCAGCTATTCGCATCAGGTGGCCAAAGTATTGTAGTTCCAGCATTAGCATCATTCCTTCCAATGAACATTCAGGACTGATCTTTCTAGGATGGACTGGTTGGATCTCCTTGCAGTCCAAGGGACTCTCAAGAGTCTTCTCCAACACCACAGTTCAAAAGCATCAATTCTTCAGTGCTCAGCTTTCCTTATAGTCCAACTCTCACATCCATACATGACTATTGGTAAAACCATAGCCTTGACTAGATGGACTTTGTCAAGAGGCTTTTTAGTTCTTCCTCACTTTCTGCCATAAAGATGGTGTCATCTGCATATCTGAGGTTATTGATATTTCTCCCAGCAATCTTGATTCCAGCTTGTGCTTCCTCCAGTCCAGCATTTCTCATGATGTACTCTGCAGATAAGTTAAATAAGCATGATGGCAATATACAGCCTTGAATTACTCTTTTTCCTATTTGCAACCATTCTGTTGTTCCATGTCCAGCTCTAATTGTTGCTTCTTCATCTGCATACAGATTTTTCAAGAGGTAGGTCAGGTGGTCTAGTCTTCCCGTCTCTTTCAGAATTTTCCACAGTTTGTTGTAATCCACATAGTCAAAGGCTTTGGCATAGTCAATAAAGCATAAATAGATGTTTTTTCCTGAAACTCTCTTGCTTTTTCAATGATTCAGCGGATGTTGAAAATTTGTACTCTGCTTCCTCTGCTTTTCTAAAACCAGCTTGAACATCTGGAAGTTCACGGTTTATGTACTGTTGAAGGCTGGCTTGGAGAGTTTTGAGCATTACTTTACTAGTGTGTGAGATGAGTGTAATTATGCAGTAATTTGAGCATTCTTTGACATTGTCTTTCTTAGGGATTGGAATGAAAACTCACCTTTTTCCAGTCCTGTGGCCAGTGCTGAGTTTTCCAAATTTGTTGGCATATTGAGTGCAGCACTTTCACAGCATCATCTTTTAGGATTTGGAAGAGCTTAATTGGAATTCCATCACCTCCACTCTTTGTTCGTAGTGATGCTTCCTAAGATCCACTTGACTTCACATTCCAGGATGTCTGGCTCTAGGTGAGTGATCACACCATCGTGATTATCTGGGGGGGAGGGGGTGAAGATCTTTTTTTGTACAGTTCTGTGTATTTTTGCCACCTCTTCTTGATATCTTCTGCTTCTGTTAGGTCCATACCATTTCTGTCCTTTATTGAGCCCATCTTTCCATGAATCTTCCCTTGGTATCTCTAATTTTCTTGAAGAGATCTCTAGATTTTCCCATTCTATTGTTTTCCTCTATTTCTTTGCCCTGATCACTGAGGAAGGCTTTCTTATCTCTCCTTGCTATTCTTTGGAACTGTAATTCAAATGGGTATCTTTCCTTTCTCCTTTGCTTTTGGCTTCTCCTCTTTTCACAGCTAATTGTAAGGCCTCCTCAGACAGCTATTTTGCTTTATTCATTTGTTTTTGGGGGGTGATCTTGCTCCCTGTCTCCTGTACAATGTCATGAATCTCCATCCATAGTGCATCAGGCACTCCATCTATCAGATTTAGTTCCTTAAATCTATTTCTCACTTCCACTGTAGAAGTGTAAGGGATTTGATTTAGGTCATATCTGAATGGTCTATTGATTTTCTCTTTTTTCTTCAATTTAAGTCTGTATTTGGCAATAAGGATTTCATTGTCTGAGCCGCAGTCAACTCCCGGTCTTGTTTTTCCTGACCTTATAGAGCTTCTCCATCTTTGGCTGCAAAGAATATAATCGATCTGATTTCAGTGTTGACCATCTGGTGATGTACATGTGTAGAGTATTCTCTTGTGTTGTTGGAAGAGGGTGTTTGCTATAACCATTGCATTCTCTTGGCAGAACCTATTAGCCTTTGCCCTGCTTCATTCTGTACTCCAAGGCCAAATTTGCCTGTTACTCCAGGTATTTCTTGACTTCCTAATTTTGCATTCCAGTACCCTATAATGAAAGGAACATCTTTTGGGGGTATTAATTCTAGAAGATCTTGTAGCTCTTCATAGAACCATTCAACTTCAGCTTCTTCAGCATTACTTGTTGGGGTATATACTTGAATTATCATGATACTGAATGGTTTGCCTTGGACACGAACAGCAATCATTCTGTCATTTTTTAGACTGCATACAAGTACTGCATTTAGGACTCTTTTGTGGACTATGATGGCTACTCCATTTCTTCTAAGGGATCCTTGACCACAATAGTAGATATAATGTTCATCTCAGTTAAATTCACCCATTCCAGTCCATTTTAGTTTTCAGATTCTTAAAATGTCAATGTTCACTCTTGCCATCTCCTGTTTGATCACTTCCAATTCGCCTTGATTCATGGACCTAACATTCCAGGTTCCTATGCAGTGTTGCTGTTTACATCATCGATCTTTGCTTCCATCACCAGTCACATCCACAACTGGATGTTGTTTTTGCTTTGGCTCCATCTCTTCATTTTTTCTGGATTTATTTCTCCATTGATCTCCAGTAGCATATTGCACACTTACTGACCTGGGGAGTTCATCTGTCAGTGTTCTATCTTTTTGCATTTTCATACTATTCATGGGGTTTTAAAGGCAGAAATACTGAAGTGGTGTGCCGTTGTGGGCTTCCCTGGTGGCTCAGATGGTAAAGAGTCTGCCCACAGTGCAGGAGACCCAGCTTTGATCCCTGGGTTAGGAAGATCCCCTGGAGAAGGAAATGGCAACCCACTCCAGTATTCTTGCCTGGAAATTCCCACAGACAGAGGACACTGGTAGTCCATGGGTTCGAAAAGGGTCAGACATGGCTGAACACTTCACTTTCTCCAGTGAAGCAAATTTTGTCAGAACTCTCCACCATGACCCATCCATCTTGGGTGGCCCTAGATGGCATGGCTCATAGTTTCACTGAGTTAGACAAGACTGTGGTCCATGTGATCAGATTGTTTAGTTTCTGTGATGGTGGTTTTCAGTCTGTCTGCCCTCTGATGGAGAAGAATAAGAGGCTTAAAAAAGCTTCCTGATGTGATCCACTATCTGAGGGGGATACTGGGTCTTGTTCTGATGGGTGGGGTAATGCTCAGTAAATCTTTAATCCAATTTTCTGTTGATGGGTGGAGCTGTGTCCTCTTCTTGATATTTAAGTAAGTGAAGTTGCTCAATGGTTTCCATCTCTTTTTGACCCCATGGACTGTAGCCTATCAGGCTTCTCAGTCCATGGGATTTTCCAGGCAAGAGTACTGGAGTGGGTTGCCACTTCCTTCTCCAGGGCATCTTCCTGATCCAGGGTTCAAACCTGGGTCTCCCACAATGTAGGCAGACACTTTACCCTCTGAGCCACCAGGGAAGCCCAATATATCTTTGAGCCACTTTTTATTTTGCAGGGAGTGGCAGCAAGAATACTGGAGTGCGTTGCCATTCCCTTCTCCAGGAGATCTTCCCGACCCAGGGATCAAACCCAGGTCTCCTGCACTGTGGACAGACTCTCTACCGTCTAAGCCTGGGGCCAAACTATGGTGGAGGTAATGAAGATAATGGTGACCTCCCTCAAAAGATCCCAGGCATGTACTGCTACAAGTCCATGCCCCCAACCCTGCAACACATTTTAGAAAATGAAAGGAAGCCATTGAACATTAATGTGGTGAGACTAGGGAAAAGGGGAACATTTGTATTTGGAAAGGTATGGAGAGCCCAGATCAAATACAGCTACCAGATCATAGTAATGAGGTTAGATTTTTTTTTTTAATTTTATTTTTACTTTATTTTACTTTACAATACTGTATTGGTTTTGCCATACATTGACATGAATCCACCACGGGTGTATACAAGCTCCCAATCCTGAATCCCCCTCTCACTTCCCATCCCATATCATCTCTCTGGATCATCCCCATGCACCAGCCTCAAGCATCCTGTATCCTGTATTGGACATAGACTGGCACTTCGTTCCTTACATAATAGTATACATGTTTCAATGTCGTTCTCCCAAATCATCCCACCCTCTCCCTCTCCCTCAGAGTCCAAAAGTCCGTTCTATACATCTGTGTCTATTTTGCTGTCTTGTATAAAGGATCATCATTACCATCTTTCTAAATTCCATATATATGTGTCAGTATACTATATTGGTGTTTTTCTTTCTGGCTTACTTCACTCTGTATAATCGGCTTCAGTTTCATCCAGCTCATTAGAACTGATTCAAATGTATTCTTTTTAACGGCTGAGTAATCTCCGTTCTGAATATGTACCACTGTTTTCTTATCCATTCATCTGCTGATGGACATCTAGGTTGTTTCCATCTCCTGGCTATTATAAACAATACTGTGATGAACATTGGGGTACATGTGTCTCTTTCAATTCTGGTTTCCTTGGTGTGTATGCCCAGCAGTGGGATTGCTGGGTCATGAGGCAGCTCTATTTGCAATGTTTAAAGGAATCTCCAAACTGTTTTCCATAGTGGCTGTACTAGTTTGCATTCCCATCAACAGTGTAAGAGGGTTCCCTTTTCTCCACATCCTCTCCAGCATTTCTTGCTTGTAGACTTTTGGATCGCAGACATTCTGACTGGTGTGAAATGGTACCTCATTGTGGTCTTGATTTGCATTTCTCTGATAATGAGTGATGTTGAGGATTTTTTCATGTGTTTGTTAGCCATCTGTATGTCTTCTTTGGAGAAATGCCTATTTACTTCTTTGGCCCATGTTTTGATTGGGTCGTTTATTTTTCTGGAGTTGAGCTGCATG
Organism: Oryx dammah; assembly: GCF_014754425.2. NCBI lineage: Eukaryota > Metazoa > Chordata > Mammalia > Artiodactyla > Bovidae > Oryx > Oryx dammah. The sequence goes on from NW_024070186.1 coordinate 142,088,078, forward strand.
AGTTGCTTGTATATTTTTGAGATTAGTTGTTTGTCAGTTGCTTCATTTGCTATTGTTTTCTCCCATTCAGAAGGCTGTCTTTTCACCTTACTTATAGTTTCCTTTGTTGTGCAGAAGTTTTTAATTTTAATTAGATCCCATTTGTTTATTTTTGCTTTTATTTCCAGTATTCTGGGAGGTGGATCATAGAGAATCCTGCTGTGATTTATGTCAGAGAGTGTTTTGCCTATGTTCTCCTCTAGGAGTTTTATAGTTTCTGGTCTTATGTTTAGATCTTTAATCCATTTTGAGTTTATTTTTGTGTGTGGTGTTAGAAAGTGATCTAGTTTCATTCTTTTACAAGTGGTTGACCAGTTTTCCCAGCACCACTTGTTAAAGAGTTTGTCTTTACTCCATTGTATATTCTTGCCTCCTTTGTCGAAGATAAGGTGTCCATAGGTGTGTGGATTTATCTCTGGGCTTTCTATTTTGTCCCATTGATCTATATTTCTGTCTTTGTGCCAGTACCATACTGTCTTGATGACTGTGGCTTTGTAGTAGAGCCTGAATTCAGGCAAGTTGATTCCTCCAGTTCCATTCTTCTTTCTCAAGATTGCTTTGGCTATTCGAGGTTTTTAGTATTTCCATACAAATCTTGAAATTATTTGTTCTAGTTTTGTGAAAAATACTGCTGGTAGCTTGATAGGGATTGCATTGAATCTGTAGATTGCTTTGGGTAGTATACTAATTTTGACTATGTTGATTCTTCCAATCCATGAACATGGTATATTTTTCCATCTATTAGTGTCGTCTTTGATTTCTTTCATCAGTGTTTTATAGTTTTCTATATATAGGTCGTTTCTTTAGGTAGGTATATTCCTAAGTATTTTATTCTTTTCACTGCAATGGTGAATGGAATTGTTTCCTTCATTTCTTTTTCTACTTTCTCATTATTAGTGTACAGGAATGCAAGGGATTTCTGAGTGTTGATTTTATATCCTGCAACTTTACTATATTCATTGATTAGCTCTAGTAATTTTCTGGTGGAGTCTTTAGGATTTTCTATGTAGAGGATCATGTCATCTGCAAACAGTGAGAGTTTTACTTCTTCTTTTCCAACTTGGATTCCTTTTATTTCTTTTTCTGCTCTGATTGCTGTGGCCAAAACTTCCAGAACTATGTTGAACAGTAGTGCTGAAAGTGGGTACCCTTGTCTTGTTCCTGACTTTAGGGGAAAAGCTTTCAATTTTTCACCATTGAGGATAATGTTTGCTGTGGGTTTGTCATATATAGCTTTTATTATGTTGAGGTATGTTCCTTCGATTCCTGCTCTCTGGAGAGTTTTGATCATAAATGGATGTTGAATTTTGTCAAAGGCCTTCTCTGCATCTATTGAGATAATAATATGGCTTTTATTTTTCAATGTGTTAATGTGGTGATTTACATTGATTGATTTGCGGATATTGAATCCTTGCATCCCTGGGATAAAGCCCACTTGGTCATGGTGTATGATCTTTTTAATGTGTTGTTGGATTCCGATTGCTAGAATTTTGTTGAGGATTTTTGCATCTATGTTCATCAGTGATATTGGCCTGTAGTTTTCTTTTCTGTGGCATCTTTGTCAGGTTTTGGTATTAGGCTGATGGTGGCCTCATAGAATGAGTTTGGAAGTTTACCCTCCTCTGCAATTTTCTGGAAGAGTTTGAGTAGGATAGGTGTTAGCTCTTCTCGAAATTTTTGGTAGAATTCAGCTGTGAAGCCGTCTGGACCTGGGCTTTTGTTTGCTGGAAGATTTCTGATTACAGTTTCAATTTCCATGCTTGTGATGGGTCTGTTAAGATTTTCTATTTCTTCCTGGTTCAGTTTTGGAAAGTTGTACTTTTCTAAGAATTTGTCCATTTCTTCCACGTTGTCCATTTTATTGGCATATAGTTGCTGATAGTAGTCTCTTATGATCTTTTGTATTTCTGTGTTGTCTGTTGTGATCTCTCCATTTTCATTTCTAATTTTATTTATTTTATTCTTCTCCCTTTGTTTCTTGATGAGTCTAGCTAATGGTTTGTCAATTTTATTTATCCTTTCAAAGAACCAGCTTTTGGCTTTGTTGATTTTTGCTATGGTCTCTTTTGTTTCTTTTGTATTTATTTCTGCCCTAATTTTTAAGATATCTTTCCTTCTACTAACTCTGGGGTTCTCCATTTCTTCCTTTTCTAGTTGTTTTAGGTGTAGAGTTAGGCTATTTATTTGACTTTTTTCTTGTTTCTTGAGGTATGCCTATATTGCTATGAACTTTCCTCTAAGCACTGCTTTTACAGTGTCCCACAGATTTTGGGTCGTTGTGTTTTCATTTTCATTTGTTTCTATGCATAATTTGATTTCTTTTTTGATTTCTTCTGTGATTTGTTGGTTATTCAGAAGTGTGTTGTTCAGCCTTCATATGTTGGGATTTTTAATATTTTTTCTCCAGTAAATGAGATCTAATCTTAGTGTATTATGGTCAGAAAAGATGCTTGGAATGATTTCGATTTTTTTGAATTTATCAAGGTTAGATTTATGGCCCAGGATGTGATCTATCCTGGAAAAGATTCCGTGAGCACTTGAGAAAAAGGTGAAATTCATTGTTTTGGGGTGAAATGTCCTATAGATATCAATTAGGCCTAACTGATCTATTGTATCATTTAAAGTTTGCATTTCTTTGTTAATTTTCTGTTTAGTTGATCTGTCCATAGGTGTGAGTGGGGTATTAAAGTCTCCCACTATTATTGTGCTATTGTCAATTTCCCCTTTCATGCTTGTTAGCATTTGTCTTACATATTGCGGTACTCCTATGTTGGGTGCATATATATTTATAATTGCTATATCTTCTTCTTGGATTGATCCTTTGATCATTATGTAGTGGCCTTCTTTGTCTCTTTTCACAGCCTTTGTTTTAAAGTCTATTTTATAGGAGAAGAGTATTGCTACTCCTGCTTTCTTTTGGTCTCTATTTGCATGGAATATCTTTTTCCAGCCCTTCACTTTCAGTCTGTATGTGTCCATTGTTGTGAGGTGGGTCTCTTGTAGGCAGCATATATAGGGATCTTCTTTTTGTATCCATTCGGCCAGTCTTTGCCTTTTTGTTGGGGCATTCAAACCATTTACGTTTAAGGTAATTATTGATAAGTATGATCCCATTGCCATTTACTTTATTGTTTTGGGTTTGGGTTTATACACCCTTTTTGTGTTTCCTGTCTAGAGAAAATATCTTTTAGTATTTGTTGGAAAGCTGGTTTGGTGGTGCTGAAATGTCTCAGCTTTTGCTTCTCAATAAAGCTTTTTATTTCTCCTTCATATTTGAATGAGATCCTTGCTGGGTACAATAATCTGGGCTGTAGGTTATTTTTTTTTTTTTTTCCATCCCTTTAAGTATGCCTTGCCATTCCCTCCTGGCCTGAAGAGTTTCTATTGAAAGATCTGCAGTTATCCTTATGGGTATCCCCTTGTGTGTTATTTGTTGTTTTTCCCTTGCTGCTTTTAATATTTGTTCTTTGTGTTTGATCTTTGTTAATTTGATTAGTATGTGTCTTGGAGTTTTTCTCCTTGGGTTTATCCTATTTGGAACTCTCTGGGTTTCTTGGACTTGGGTGATTATTTCCTTCCCCATTTTAGGGAAGTTTTCAACTATTATCTCCTCAAGGATTTTCTCATAGTCTTTCTTTTTGTCTTCTTCTTCTGGGACTCCTATGATTCAAATGTTGGAGCGTTTCATGTTGTCCTGGAGGTCTCTGAGATTGCCCTCATTTCTTTTAATTCGTTTTTCTTTTTTCCTCTCTGATTCATTTATTTCTACCATTCTATCTTCTATTTCACTAATCCTATCTTCTGCCTCCATTATTCTACTATTTGTTGCCTCCAGAGTGTTTCTGATCTCATTTATTGCATTATTCATTATACATTGACTCTTTTATTTCTTCTAGGTCCTTATTAAACCTTTCTTGCATCTCAATCTTTGTCTCCAGGCTATTTATCTGTGATTCCATTTTGATTTCAAGATTTTGCATCATTTTCACTATCAATATTTGGAATTCTTTCTCAGGTAGATTCCCTATCTCCTCCTCTTTGGTTTGGTTTGGTAGGCATTTCTCCTGTTCCTTTACCTGCTGGGTATTCCTCTGTCTCTTCATCTTGGTTATATTGCTGCGTTTGGGGTGGCCTATCTATATTCTGGGAATTTGTGGAGTTCTCTTTATTATGGAGTTTCCTCACTGTGGGTGGGGTTGTATCAGTGGCTTGTCAAGTTTTCTTGGTTAGGGAGGCCTGTGTTGGAGTTCTGGTGGGTAGAGCTGGATTTCTTCTCTCTGGAGTGCTATGAATTGTCCAGTAATGGGTTGTGAGACGTCAATGGTTTTGGAGTAGTTTTGAGCTGCCTGTATATTGAAGTTCAGGGGTGTGTTCCTGTATTGCTGGAGAATTTGCATGGTATGTCTTGCTCTGGAACTTGTTGGCCCTTGGGTGGCGCTTGGTTTCAGTGTAGGTATGGAGGTGTTTGATGAGCTCCTATTGATTAATGTTCCCTGGATTCAGGATTTCTCTGATGTTCTTAGGATTTGGACTTAAGCCTCCTGTTTCTGGTTTTCAGTTTTATTTTTACCGTAGCCTCAGGACTTCTCCAACTATACAACACTGATGATAAAGCACCTAAGTTAAAGATGAAAGGTTTCTCCACATTGAGGGTCACCCATAGAGTTTCACTGAGTTACATGGAGAAGAGAAGAGGGAGGGGGTAGTTAGAGATGACTGGAATGAGATGAGATGGGATAAAAAGAGGAGATAGCAAGCTAGCCAGTAATCACTTCCTTATGTACACTCCACAGTCTGGACCACTCAGAGGTGTTCACAGAGTTATACAGGGAAGAGGAGAGGGAGGAAGTAGACAGAGGTGGCCAGGAGAATACAAGAGGGAAATGAAAGGGAGAGAGAGAGATCTGGCCAGTAACCCGTTCCCTGAGTGTTCTCCACCGTCTGGAACACACAGAGATTCGCAGGGTTGGGTAGAGAAGAGAAGGGGGAGAGACAGAGGCCACCTGGTGGAGAAAAAGGAGAGTCCAAAGGAGGGGAGAGTGGTCAAGCCAGTAATCTCGCTCTCAGGTAAAATTGGGTATTGAAGATTCGGTTTTTACATGTACAAAATTGACAACAAATACAAAAAAGCAAAGATTAAAAATCTGGAGTAGAGATTGGATTTTCAAAAATACAATATTAAAGAAAAGAAGAAGAAGAAGAGGAAAAAAGAAGAAAGAAAAACAAGCAAACAAACAAAACAAACAAAATAAAGCCACAAGAATTATTAAAAATAATTAGAGAAAGAGTACTGACAAATTTAAGAAAGTTAAAAAAAAAAGAAAACCAAAAAAAGAAGAAAAATCAATCACACAACCTCATCAACTCAAAAACAAAACAAAACAAAACAAAAAAGACACAAACAACCAAAAAAAAAAAAAAAAAGATTGTAAAAGTAGTAAAGTTATATCTGGCCCCTTTCTCTGGTGTTGTGGGTTGTGTGGGGTCACTTCCAAGGTGGTTCCCTCTGTTTAACTTCCTCTGTTTACTGGTCTCTTCCGTGTCTGATTTCCGTCTTGACACAGTGAGGGCGGTGGTGGCCACACTTGGCTCACTATTCAGTCGCGCTATGGGGAAGGAGGGATGCTGCAAACGATTATTAGTGGTGTGTGCTTGAAGTGTCTCATCCACTCTGGGCTTGCCCCTGCTTGTGGCGCACATCGCTCAGGCTCTATGTAGCTCTGCTGGGGAACTGTGTGAGGCCGGCCCTAGGCTTCATGCATCTCCCTGGTCTAAGCCGCTCAGGCCCGGCGCTCAGGAAGCCCTCAGAGGCACAGATTTGGTTGGGCCTGCGTTTTGTGCCCTTCTCAGGTCCGAGTGGCTCAGGAGTTTGGCGAGTGCAATCGCCATGACTACAGCCTTTCCCTGCTGCTCAGTTTTCTGGGTGTACCGCTGGCGTTCCTTCTCAGGTGGATGATGACTGTCCAGAACCCCCAGAAGTCTTAGTTAACAAAGAAATCTGCTTGCATTTTGGTAGGTAATGTCTCTCTTGGGCTGCAATTGCCCCCTTCCAGCCCTTAAGGCTCTGGCTGCCTGTCACCAGAGGGGGATGGTCTGCAGCCGGCTATTTCTGATCCATCCTTTGTTCTGTGTGCGGTCCTGGTGGTGTCTTATGTTTGAGCGTTTCACGTGGTAGCTATCCCACAGTCTGGTTTGCTAGCCCAAGTTAGTTCGCTCTGTCCATGCGTGGGACGTTGCAGCCCTATTCTCAAAAAAAAACACTGCAACCCATGCCTCCCATGGCCCGATTCTTAAAAAGCACTGCCGGCTGCGCCTCCCATTCCTCCCTGCCCAGCCCCCACTTGCTAGTGGCGGATGCAGGCGTCTACGCTGCTTTTCCGCTGGGGGAGTTACTGTTGGGCTAATAATCTGTTAGTTTTAATTATTTATTTATTTTTCCTTCCTGTTATGTTGCCCTCTGTGCTTCCAAAGCTCGCCACAGACTCGGCTGTGAGAATGTTTCCTGGTGTTTGGAAACCTCTCTTTTTAAGAGTCTCTTCCCAAGACGGGATTCCCTTCCCGGGACAGAGCTCCCTCCCTACCTCCTTTGTCTCTTTTTTTGTCTTATTAAATTTTTTCTACCTGTTTTTGAAGACAATGATCTGCTTTGCTAGGTGCCTGATGTCCTCTGCCAGCATTCAGAAGTTGTTTTGTGGAATTTACTCAGCATTGAAATGTTCTTTTGATGAATTTTTGAGGGAGAAATTGGTCTCCCCGTCCTATTCCTCCGCCATCTTAGGACCACCTCGAGGTTAGATTTTATTTGAAGTTAATGGAAAGCTTTCACAGAATTTTATTCAGAGGAATGACAATGGCTCAGTTAAGTTTTTAAGGATATCTGTAGATGGCAGGAAATGTCTGAGGGTCCCAGGAATGAAATCAAGAATATTTGTGAAGATGTTTTCTGATGCAGTAATAGGAGGAACAGGCATGACTGAGTGACTAACACTTTCACTTTCTAACTTATGGATTGAACCAGGTCTCCTGCATTAACTTTTAGAGAGTTTTGGTAATTTTATAGACTTTGTCTATTTCATAAATGTTGTCTATTGTTCATTTTTCACATAGATGCTTAGATGTTTAAGTTACCCTGATTTGTGCATTCTCCTTTCTCCCTGTGCTTAGTTGCTAAGTCATGCCCGACCCTTTGTGACCCCTTGAAGTGTAGCTCACCAAGCTCCTCTGTCCATGGGTTCTCCAAGAAAGAGTACTGGAGTGGATTGCCATTTCCTTCTCTAAGGGATCTTCCCAAACCAGGTATCAAACCTGCATCTCTTGCATTGCTAGGAGAATCATTTACCACTGAGCCACACGGGAAGGCCACTTTTCACATAGGATCATATTTAATATATCTAATAAAGAGACTGAATCCATAAACAAATATCCTTCCATAGAGAACTCCAGACTTTAGATGATTGCACTGCTGAAATTTACCAAAGAGTTAAGGAAAAAATAATACAAATATTACATAAGATCTATCAGAAAGTGACAGAAAGAATATGACCTAGAACTTTAAAAAATATTTTTATTTTGAAATATTCTGTTGTACAAAATTTGCCACAGGAGTACATAGAGGTAACATAAATTCTTCATCCAGTTCCCTTTTAAGTAATCAAATCTTCCTGGAGAAGGAAATTGCAACCCACCCCAGTATTCTTGCCGAGTATATCCCATGGACAGAGGAGCTTGGTAGGCTGAAGTCCATGGGCTTGCAAGTCAAACACGATAGCGAAAAACAACCAATCACCACTCAATACTTACATAATCATAGTACATTGTCAAAAAAAAAAAAAAGACATTGGTACACAATTTAAACAAGAAAACAATGCTTATATTCTTGTATTTCACCAGTTTTTATGAGCATTTCTTTTTTATTTGAGTATATTTCTATAAAGTTTTACTCGATCCCTAAGAAAGGCAATGCCAAAGAATGCTCAAGCTACTGCACAATTGCACTCATCTCACACACTAGTAAAGTAATGCTCAAAATTCTCCAAGACAGGCTTCTACAATACACAAAACATGAACTCTCAGATGTTCAAGCTAGTTTTAGAAAAGGCAGACAAACCAGAGATCAAATTGCCAACATCCACTGGATCATCAAAAAAGCAAGAGAGTTCCAGAAAGACATCTATTTCTGTTTCATTGACTCTGCCAAAGCCTTTGACTGTGTGGATCACAATAAATTATGGAAATTTTTTCAAGGGATGGGAATAGCAGACCACCTGACCTGCCTCTTGAGAAATCTGTATGCAGGTCAGGAAGCAACCATTATAACTGGACATGGAACAACAGACTGGTTCCAAATAGGAAAAGGAGTATGTCAAGGCTGTATATTGTCACCATGCTTATTTAACTTATATGCAGAGTACATCATGAGAAATGCTGAACTGGATGAAACACAAGCTGGAATCAAGATTGCAGGGAGAAATATCAATAACCTCAGATATGCAGATGACACAACCTTTATGGCAGAAAGTGAAGAACTAAAGAGCCTCTTGATGAAAGTGAAAGAGGAGAGTGAAAAAGTTGGCTTAAAGGTCAACATTCAGAAAACAGATCATGACATCTTGTCCCATCATTTCATGACAGAGATGGGGAAACAGTGGAAACAGTGAGAGACTTTATTTTGGGGGGCTCCAAAATCCCTGCAGATGTGATTAAAACCATGAAATTAAAAGACACTTACTCTTTGGAAGAAAAGTTATGACCAAACTAGACAGCATATTAAATAGCAGAAACATTACTTTGTCAACAAAGTTCTGTCTAGTTAAGGCTATAGTTTTTCCAGTAGTCATGTATGAATGTGAGAGTTGGACTATAAAGAAAGCTGAGTGCCAAAGAATTGATGCTTTTGAAATGTGGTGTTGGAGAAGACTCTTGAGAGTCCCTTGGACTGCAAGGAGATCCAACCAGTCCTTCCTAAGGGAGATCAGTCCTGGGTGTTCATTGGAAGGACTGATTTTGAAGCTGAAACTCCAATACTTTGGCCACTTGATGCAATTAACTGACTCATTTGAAGATCCTTGATGTTGGGAAAGATTGAAAGCAGGAAGAGAAGGGGAGAAAGAGGATGAGATGGTTGGATGGCATCACCAACTCAATGGACATGAGTTAGAGTAAACTCCAGGAGTTAGTGATAGACAGGGAGGCCTGGCCTGCTGCAGTACCTGGGGTCACAAAGAGTCAGACACGACTGAGAGACTGAACTGAACTGACTGATTGCAAGTATAACTCCATGCAACGATCAGCATAATCACACTACAAAACTGTTCCATCAGAATTATTCCACTAGAAATAATATATAACCCAGCAATTCCACTCCTGTGTATTTATAAGTATAAAATAGAAACACTAATTCAAAAAGATACATGAACCTGTATTCACTACAGCACTGTTTACCAGAGCCAAGATATGGAAGCAACCTAAGTAAGGGTCCATTGACAGGGGAATGGATAAAGAAGATGTGACGTGTATGAAAGTAAAGTCATTCAGTTGTGTCCGACTCTTTGCGACCCCATGGACTGTAGTCTGCCAGGCTCCTCTGTCCATGGGCTTTTCCAGGCAAGAATAATGGAGTGAGTTGCCATTTCCTTCCCCAGGGCATCTTCCCAACCTGGGGATTGAACCCAGGTCTCCTACATTGTAGGCAGCCTCCTTGCCATCTGAGCCACCAGGAAAGTCATGTGTATATATGTCACATAAAAGCCATAAAATAAAATCTTGCCACTTGTGGCAGTATGGTTGGACCTGAAAAGTATTATGCTAGGTGACAAAGTCTGACAGGGAAAAATAAATACCCTGTGATTTCACTAATATGTGGAATCTAAAATTACCAAACAAATGAAGACACAAAAGTAAACAGAAATAGACTCTTAGATACTGGTGACTGACCAAGTGGAAGCAGGTAGTGGGATGGATAAAATAGATGAAGGGGATGAAGAGGTAAAAACTTTCACCTATAAAATAAATAAGTCACAGAGATATAATAAACACATAGGTAATAGTGTAAATAATATTTTAACAATTGTACAGTGAGTGATAATAAAACTGGTCTTAACAATGTGATAGTTTTATAATATATAAAACATTGAATCACTATGTTGTACACTTTAATACAATATTGTATGCTACTTTTACCTCAATCAGAAATAAATTAAATATTTAAATCCTCCAAAGAGAAGATTGTGATTTACATTAAAATTATTGCAGAAATTGCTACAATTCAACATTTCTATTTAGTGGTCATAGGTATTAAATGTGTGCTTCAATGTTAGTGATTAATTCATTGAGCAGCAATTTATTGAAGTGTTCTTTCTCTCCATGCTAGGGTCTATTTAAATATTATTGAAAATGGAAATAAATGTGGCTTGGCCTTATAGAGCTTTAAGTCAGTTGGAAAAATGTGAACTACATGAAGACTATATAAATAATTATGTTTATTAATAATAGGGGACTGATTTTAAGGCAGTAGTTCCCAAATTTAGGCCAGATACTAGGTCAGAAGTCTTGATTCCTGGTTCATTTTTTAATTTAATCGTAGAAATCTTATATAATTTTGAGAGTTTAAATATCAAATATAACAAAATGAAACACTAGAAGCCTTTTGCAGGTAGATATCATTGTCTTCATCATTGTCATCATGACAATGATTCTTTAAATCCTTTGTGGTAAAGTACACTGCAATTTAGGGCAAAATGAGCAAAAGTCTTATAAGTCTAACCTTATATTGAAAAAAATAACCTGATTAGAAATGCTTCAGAACAAAAATAAATAAAATATATGAATTTTCTTAAGATCCTTCCATCACTGTCTGAATGCCATCTGTCTAATCTAAAAATAAAACTTATGCACTTCCCCTTTTGAAAAAAACTAAGATCCAAGAGCCAGTTTCCTTTGACAAGGAAAAACAAGGCAGTACTTACTGCTGCATTTTTTAAACACACAAACATAAAACAGCTAGAGACAACTTATAACTTTGCTGGAAATTTTCATTTTTAAGAAAAGTTTTGGCTTGTCTTCTAAAGAGATAATTGAAGCTCCTATGTCAATCCAAACAATAAAAAATAAACAGCATAAAAAGAACCCAGATGTGAGAAGGAATGCAAATCACCATAATAAGAAGCTGAGAAAATTACTCAGCAGGATCCAAAAATAATTAGGAACTGAATGAGCATATTGGTAAAATATTAAAAGTACTTTGAAAACTTTCAAGTGACAATACAGTTAGTAGATTTTTTTTTTTTCTTCTTGGACAGTATGATGAACCTTTTTTTGAAAATAGACTACCTGCCAGTGAGTATTGACAGTTGTTGCTATATTTATTTTTTCTTTTTAAGTAAAACACTGTAGATGGTGATTGCAGCCATGAAATTAAAAGACGCTTACTCCTTGGGAGGGAAGTTATGACCAACCTAGACAGCATATTAAAAAGCAGAGACATTACTTTGTCAACAAATGTCCATCTAGTCAAGGCTATGGTTTTTCCAGTAAGTCATGTATGGATGTAAGAGTTGGGTTATAGAGAAAGCTGAGCAGCAAAGAATTGATGCTTTTGAACTGTGGTATTGGAGAGAGTCCCTTGGACAGCAAGGATATCCAATCAGTTCATCCTAAAGGGGATCCGTCCTGGGTGTTCATTGGAAGGACTGATATTGAAACTGAAACTCCCAATACTTTGTCCAACTGTAGTGAAGAGCTGACTCATTTGAAAAGACCCTGATGCTGGGAAAGATTGAGGGCAGGAGGAGAAGGGGACAACAGAGGATGAGATGATTGGATGGCATCACTGACTCGATGGACACGGGTTTGGGTGGACTCCGGGAGTTGGTGATGGACAGGGAGGCATGGAATGCTCCGATTCATGCTGTCTCAAAGAGTCAGACACGACTGAGTGATTGAACTGAACTGAAGTAAAACAGAACTGAAAGAAAATGAAGTCGCTCAGTCGTGTCTGACACTTTGCCACCCCATGGACTATAAGCGACCACACTCCTCCTCCCTCCGTGGAATTTTACAGTCAAGAGTACTCGAGTGGGTTGCCATTACATTCTCCAAAGGATCTTCCCAACCCAGGGACCAAACACAGGTCTCCCACATTGTAGGCAGACGGTTTACCATCTGAGCCACTAGGGAACTGTTATTTATGTGAGATACAGTCCTAATAAATAGATATGTTTCGATATGTTTGAATACCACCTACACTAGAATTAGGGGGCAAGGAATACCTGACATTTAATACACAAATATGCTTGGTTTATCTAGATTTCCAGACTGAAAAACACTCAGACACACAAAATAAACCAAAAACAACAAAGGGAAAAGCAAAACAAAACTCCTCAAAATATGAGTTCTTCTTAGTAGAGTTCTAAAAATGTGCTGCTGTCTTCATTTTAACAGAATCATGACTCTTTTAAAAGCTCTTTTATTTGATGGATTATAAAAACAAACAACATATCTTATCCAGGTACATTAACAGCACAAAGTGCCAGCTATAATAAAGCTTTCCAGTTATAATGGAAGACTAAATTTTCAATTTTGTTGGCGGGTTAAAGTTTGAAATGATATTAGAACTTGAGCTAATATTATAAAAGCATGTGTCAATATGTATTTTTCATTAATGAAGATTTCAAGCCACAAGTCAATTATTTTTTTTTTCAATTTTGAAGAGATAGAACAGGGGGGAAACCATTGTGTAATCAGAGAATAAAAATGAATTGTATAGGCTAGAACTAGATGTTTTAAGTAATGATAACTAATAAATCATATGCAGGTAAAAATAGTTTACAAATGGATGCTGAAGAGGCTGAGATGGTCCATGGAAGAACCCAACAGGCAACACAGATGAAATAGTAACTGCAGCAAATGGAATGAATTTGCTAAATAGAAAGTTTATTGCTTTTTGAATGCTGAAGTTGAGTAATTTAAAATAATATATATACTATGTTTCTCTGCCCTCCCTCCCACATTCTATCATGGTTTCCATAATTATTACTAAATTGCTAAAATGGACAGTCTTGAGATAATATATTGTGTCAGTTTTTCACCATTTCTTCTCCGAATATCTGTGTTGATCTTGTCAGGAAAGCCATAAATATGGGCCTTATAAATATTGTGACTTTTTGCATCCTACTGACTAATTCCCAAATAACATTTTGTCAGTGATATTTCAAATTAAACCATGCTGATAAGATGTGGAGAATCTTTTTCCAGTACATTCATTCAAAAATGTATATGTGTTCAGTGTCTGTCTTGTTAAATAAGTGATGGCCTGAAATTTCAAATATCTCTGGGTGACAATTTTTTTTTTATTTCTGTTTGTGCTTATTATCTAAGATGGATAGGTAGCATGCTGGGTGGTTAGTGGACCAATTCCTCAAACTCCCTCTGGCCACAAAATTCCTTTCACCTGATGTGAGGACAGTTTGGCAGGTGGATTCCTTCCTGCCAATAAATCTCTTCTTAGCTCTCCTCATCCATCCATATACTGTGGTGTCTGGTAATTAACTGACTGACACAAAACTAGTGTTGTGTTTTGAATTTTGATTACATTGAGTTGATCATCACTGACACTCTCTAATAGTCATTTGTATTTAAAATCTAAGCTAGAGTTTAAAAATATCTCTTCATTTTTTTGTTGTTACTCATATAAAACTGATAATACTGTCAGAACTCAATCATTAGGCAGCACAATTCAACTTCATTCAATGACTGCTGCTGCTGCTGCTAAGTCGCTTCAGTCGTGTCCGACTCTGTGCGACCCCAGAGAAGGTAGCCCATCAGGCTCCCCCATCCCCTGATATTCTCCAGGCAAGAACACTGGAGTTGGTTGCCATTTCCTTCTCCAATGTGTGAAAGTGAAAGGTGAAAGTGAAGTCGCTCAGTCGTGTCTGACTTTTAGTGACCCCATGGACTACAGCCTACCAGGTTCCTCTGCCTATGGGATTTTCCAGGCAAGAGTACTGGAGTAGAGTGTCATTGCCTTCTCCATCATTTGATGACTAGAAAAACCTAAAAAGTAATAATCAAGTTTTTGACTTATGTGATCCCAAATGTATAATAAATTAAAATAGCATTTCAGCACATTAGTATTAATATTTTGAGGCTTTTACACATAAAGAACTAAATTAACTGTTCACTTTTGTGTAAGTAGGAGTGTTTATGTATTTTTTTGCTAATTCTTATATGCAATATTCTTTAGGGCAGTCAAAATATCATCAATTTTCTGATTGTAGAGTCCAGGAAATCTTGTCATAAGATTTTAGAAATAATATTTTAAAAACCTGAATTACTACTGGTATTGGTTTTAATAAACCCTACCAGTGAGTTGATATTACTTTGGTGCAAATTTCAGCAAACTATGACCTGTGGACCAAATCCAGCAAACTTATTTCTCCCACATACACAAGACTAGAAGGAATAGAATAATGGATGCCATCATGTGGCTTCAGTGACTGTCAGCATATTGGAATCCAACATGGAATCTATCCATGCTCATTTCAAAGCAAATTCAATATTAATATTTTACTTGTAAATTGTTTAGTGAGTAACTCTAAAAGATAGAATTATTATAAACATAAAATATGTAAAAAAATAAAAATAATTTTTTAGTACCTAATTCTAGGCCATGCTCAAATTTTTCTAATTATCCCATTAATATATTTCTATGTTTGGGTTTTGAATCAGAATCCAGACTGACTCAGATATTACATTTGGTTATGTCTTTTAAATCTCTTCCGTTTCATAGGAATCCTCATTTCTGTAAATTTTTGTCAGTTTTGGGGAAGAAACTAGTAATATGTCTGTTGACTTTCTCACATTTTGATTTGGCAATTTGCATCACCCTGAGCATGCATGCTAAGTCGTTTCAGTTGTGTGTGACTCTTTGCAACCCTATGGACTGTAGCCTGCCAGACTCCCACGCCCATAGGATTCTCCAGGCAAGAATATTGGAGTGGGTGGTCATGCCCTCCTCCAGGAGATCTTCCTGACCCAGGATCTGAACCCTAGTCTCTTTTGTCTCTTGCATTGGCCAGCGGGTTCTTTACCACTAGCACCATTGGGGAGCCCCTTGTATCACCATGGTGCTTCCCATATTTTTAATCCCCACAGTTCTTTAATATTGCATTAGACCTAGAGGCTAGATGACAGGTCCATTTCACTGGGAAAAAATAAACCTGCAGACCATTTGGAAACTCCTTGTTGCATCATTCGGGAGACATACACTCTCTGGTCATTACGATTTTATTACTGTTAATGTGGATCAGTGAGTTTCAGGGTTGTCAGCTTTATTTATTGACAATTTCCCTGTTAGTCTTTCCCCAACTAACAGTGATTAATGATAGTTTCTTAGATCCATTATTTCATTAACATTTGCAAAAAGATAACTCTCCGATTCTATCATTCTCTGTGAATTTATTACTTGGAATCCTTCGATAAAGAATTTTCTGTCATCAGCTATTTGGGTTACTTTAAAATTAGATTGTATAAGGAAGGAGAAAAAATTGCTAGATTATTTATTATTATTTATAATTTTTCATTTCTTATTATTAATTACTGATGATTTATAAATATCCCAAATAATTCACTGAAGCCATACAAATCTCCAAAGATGATAAATTAGTTTGTTAGAGTATAATTAAGCTTTCTTTTGTTTCTATATGCCTATTTGATATATATCAACTGATTATAGCCATTAGTTTTTGCTGTTTAAATTCTGGCAGACAGATTTTTTAAAATAGCTCAGAGATTCTTACACCTTAGTACACATGCCCTGTATAAACTCCTCTTGAATGTGCTTAAAATATGTAAACATTATGAGATATCAAACACTATATGATAAATGGGATTCTGCAATTTTAATTAAGTTTATAATTATTAAGGGCTTCCCATGTGGCACTAGTGGTAAAGAATACTCTGGCCAATGTAGGAAACATAAGAGATGCTGGCTCAATCACTGGATCAGGAAGATCCCTGGAGGAGGGCATGGCAAACTACTCCAATCTTCTGGCTTGAAGAATCTCATGAACAGTGGAGCCTGGTGGGTTACAGTCCATTGGGTTGCAAATAGTTGGACCCGACTGAAGAGACTTAGCATGCACGTATACATAATTGGCAGACTGAGTTAATAAAAAATGGAAGTCACCTCTAGTGGACAACTCTTAAAAGAGACAGAAAGCAGCAGCAGACACCACATTGCGGGGCTAGAGGGATCAAGCAACCACGTTAGGATTTGTTTGTGAAGAGGACATACACCAAGGAGCTACTGGAAGTTTTTAAAACGTGAGAGCATTTCCTCAGAAACAACCAGCAATATGACAGAAACAGGGAGATCTGTGCTATAAGAACAACCAGTGAACTGGGGAGAAACTCCAGATATACTGAGGTTTCCGATCCAATCAGCATCTAAATTTCCACCTCTAAGAACTCTGATTATGAGAAATGGGTCCCCTAGAAACTATTTTGTTTTGTTTTGTTTTTTTTTTTAACGTTGTTTTGATCACTAAATTTACATCTTTTGACAAAATTGTATACCTTTACATGATAAAAATACCCAACAGACTAGTAATACGAGAAAACCACCTCAGCATAATGTGACTTCCCAGTGGGCACAGTGATAAAGAATCTGACTGTCAGTGCAAGAGATGCAATAGACAAAGGTTCCATCCCTGGGTTTGGTCCAGATCTCCTGGAGAAGGAAATAGCAATTCACTCCAATATTCTTGCCTGGACAATTCCATGGACAGGGGAGCCTATCCTAGCTCTATAGTGGACTATAACCCATAGGGTCACAAAGAGTCAGACACAGCTGCGAGACAGACTCACACACACATACAACTCAGCCTAATAGAAGTCACAGAGGAAAAAAAAAAAAACGCAGAAAGTAGTATATTCAGTTGTGTGTTTTTCCCACAAGATGAGAAAAAAGGCAAAAATGCCTTCCTATCACAGAGTCGGACATGACTGAGTGACTGAACTGAACTGAACTGAACTGATAGCACTTCAACACAGATCTGGAAGGAAAATTCTGTCATAAAGAAACACCCTAGATGAAACTGGGGGACATTTTGCTAAGTGAAATAACACAGTCACAAAATGGCAAATTCTGTATGATTCCACCAATATGAGCTACTTAGAATAGTTAAAATCATATGAATAATAGATAGTAGAATGGTGGTCATCAGGGGCTTGGAGAGGCCTGCAGAAATGGAGGAGAATTTGCTTGATAGAGTTTCAGATCTGGAAGATGAAAATAGTTCCAGAAATGGATGATACTGATGGTTGCACAACAACATGAATGTACTTTATATAAGTAAATTGTATATTTAAAAATGACTACAAAGATAAATTTTACATTGAGTGTGTTTTACCATGACAAGAAAACTGAAAAAATAAATAAAAGAAAGATTTTATCTACCAATATTTTCCATTATCATGTTATTACAAAATCAACCTAATTTATTTTGTTAAGCAATATACTTTCAACACATGGTAAATAATATGGATGGGCAATGATTCAAAAATTAACAAAAGAGCCACAAAAGATACATGGAGAATAGTACCATGAAGAAGTCAGAGACCTGTCTTTTTCTTTTTACTAGGATTTGGATTCTTAAAGAAATTTAAAAAATAAAAGGCTATAGTTAACACAATGTTTTCTGTTAAAACTTGTAAAATACTTTCAGGCATTCATTTGAAATAATGCTGCAAAATAATTAAAAAAAAAAAAAAGAGAGAGAGCGAGGGAAAGCATCTCAGTACTCACTGAAGAGATTTTAATTTTCTTTTGGCTTTAAAATTACTATAAATCTAAGTGAGAAGAATAGTTTTTGAAAATGTCATCTGAGCATGTTTTAGAGACCATCATATATAAAATTTTATGAAGCATGAAAGCATTTATTTGTAAGCAAATACATGCAAGAATTATATGTGTGACATTTAACTACCTCCATGCGTGATAATAGAGAACAATTATTTCATCATAAAATTCAATAATCACAGTAAAAGAATAAAGGTCATATATGGTTAACTAGTCATTAAATTTGGAGAAGGCAATGACACCCCACTCCAGTGCTCTTGCCTGGAAAAGCCCACGGACGGAGGAGCCTGGTAGGGTGCCATCCATGGGGTCTCGAAGAGTCAGACTTCACTTTCACTTTTCACTTTCATGCATTGGAGAAGGAAATGGCAACCCACTCCAGTGTTCTTGCCTGGAGAATCCCAGGGATGGGGGAGCCTGGTAGGCTGCCCTCTATGGGGTCACACAGAGTCAGACACCACTGAAGCAACTTAGCAGCAGCAGCAGCAGCCATTAAATTTAGTAATATCCTTTTTACAAAATTACAAACATTTCTAAGTTAACAAAATGTAAACAATAAAGAGTCTCCCTCCAGTTTTCCCAGTAAAAATATGCTGTCTGGATTTCTACAACTAAACCTAAAATCTATATGTGGCTTCAAGTTTTGCATTGTGAGATTTTGCTATATTATTTCTGCAATCATGCAATCATCATAGTGGTGATTTGTTTTTTTAAAGCCTTATTTATGATTCTTACTTTTGTGTTTTATTAGCTCTATATAGTTGTTAAATATTTTCCCTAAACAGTGAGCTTTGTGATCAAGAGAAGATCAAATACAATATAAATATAAAGCATGGTAGAGATGTGGCTTAACTCAATATTTTAGATTTACTTAGTATTTGTCCTTAAAAAGGCCAACATTAACAGGGATAGCATGATACAGATATGAGTAGGAGAACATAAATAATGTAAACTACTAAAGTTGTAGCCTATTCCAATGTCCTATATTAAATAATATATTACTTTTTCACTATCAAATTTGATGGCTGTTTCTCAATAGCATTTGAAAAACTTGATCATTCTGTTCTCTTTCATTTTCTTTATTTAGCTTTCAAAGATCATAGTCTATTTTTTATCCATAACCTTCAATGCTTACTTCTTTCTTACCCCTGTCTCTTCTGTGGGATCCTCCTCATCTCTATGAACTCTAATATTAAAGTCTCTCAGTAATTCCACATGCAGTGACTTCCTAATTACCATCATGTTGTCTTATAACCTTATCAACCACATATATACTGATTTTTAAAATACAATACTTCATGAATACTTTTTCACCATTTTTCAGGTTTAAATTTCTGCATAAAAAGTACTGGCAAACTTGGTTTAAAGATAACTGGATAACAAACATGCCATGTGTGGTAGGCAGAATAATGGCTTCCAAAGATACTCATTTTCTAATCCCCATAATCTGTGAAGAGGTAATCCTACATGGAAAATGAGTTCCAGAAAAACATTTACTTCTGCTTTATTGACTATGCCAAAGCCTTTGACTGTGTGGATCACAATAAACTGTGGAAAATTCTGAAAGAGATGGGAATACCAGACCACCAAACCTGCCTCTGGAGAAATCTGTATGCAGGTCAGGAAGCAACAGTTAGAATTGGACATGGAACAACAGACTGGTCCCAAATAGGAAAAGGAGTACATCAGGGCTGTATATAGTCACCCTGCTTATTTAACTTATATGCAGAGTACATCATGAGAAACGCTGAACTGGAAGAAACACAAGATGGAATCAAGATTGCCAGGAGAAATAACAATAACCTCAGATATGCAGATGACACCACCCTTGTGGCAGAAAGTGAAGAGGAACTAAAAAGCCTCTTGATGAAAGTGAGAGAGGAAAGCGAAAAAGTTGGCTTAAAGCTCAACATTCAGAAAACGAAGATCACTTCATGGGAAATAGATGGGGAAACAGTGGAAACAGTATCAGACTTTATGTTGTTGAGCTCCAAAATCACTGCAGATGGTGACTGCAGCCATGAAATTAAAAGACATTTACTCCTTGGAAGAAAAGTTATGACCAACCTAGACAGCATATTCAAAAGCAGAGACATTACTTTGCCAACTAAGGTCCGTCTAGTCAAGACTATGGTTTTTCCTGTGGTCATGTATGGATGTGAGAGTTGGACTGTGAAGAAGGCTGAGCGCCGAAGAATTGATGCTTTTGAACTGTGGTGTTGGAGAAGACTCTTGAGAGACCCTTGGACTGCAAGGAGATCCAACCAGTCCATTCGGAAGGAGATCAGCCCTGGGATTTCTTTGGAAAGAATGATGCTAAAGCTGAAACTCCAGTACTTTGGCCACCTCATGTGAAGAGTTGACTCATTGGAAAAGACTCTGATGCTGGGAGGGATTGGGGGCAGGAGGAGAAGGGGACGACAGAGGATGAGATGGCTGGATGGCATCACTGACTTGATGGACGTGAGTCTGAGTGAACCCCAGGAGATGGTGATGGACAGGGAGGCCTGGAGTGCTGCAAATCATGGGGTCACAAAGAGTCGGACATGACTGAGCGACTGAACTTAACTGACAAGGCAAATAGGAATTCAAGATGTAACTGAGGTTACTAAGCAGATGATCTTTAAATATAGAGATTATTCCATATAATTTAGCTGGATTTAATTTAATCCTGAAAGTGAAAGTGAAAATCCCTCAGTTGTGTCCTATTCTTTGTGACTCCATGTCCTGTAGAGTCCATAGAATTCTCTAGGCCAGAATACTGGAGTTGGTAAGCTTTCCCTTCTCCAGGGGATATTCCCAACCCAGGAATTGAACCAGGGTCTCCTGCATTGTAGGCGGATTCTTTACCAATTGAGTTATCAGGGAAACCAATTTAATCCTGAGCATTCTTAAATATGTAAAATGAAGAGATATTCCTAAATCCTTACCCTTCCAGCATCCTTCACCCTCTATAAAAACTAAGTTTACTCTTCTTTCTTTAAGACAGCTGCCAAAAATGTTAACTCTGTTTAGTCATTGGCTGATCTTGCTCTAACCTTAAAATTTTGTGATTATTGACCTCTGTTGCATTTATTCTCAGTTCAGTTCAGTTCAGTCACTCAGTCGTGTCCGACTCTTTGTGACCCCATGAATCGCAGCATGCCAGGCCTCCCTGTCCATCACCATCTCCCAGAGCTCACTCAGACTCATGTCCATCGAGTCAGTGATGCCATCCAGCCATCTCATCCTCTGTCGTCCCCTTCTCCTCCTGCCTCCAATCCCTCCCAGCATCAGAGTCTTTTCCAATGAGTCAACTCTTCACATGAGGTGGCCAAAGTACTGGAGTTTCAGCTTTAGCATCATTCCTTCCAAAGAAATCCCAGGGCTGATCTCCATTAGAATGGACTGCTTGGATCTCCTTGCAGTCTGAGGGACTCTCAAGAGTCTTCTCCAACACCACAGTTCAAAAGCATCAATTCTTCGGTGCTCAGCCTTCTTCACAGTCCAACTCTCACATCCATACATGACCACAGGAGAAACCATAGCCTTGACTAGATGGACCTTAGTAGGCAAAGCAATATCTCTGCTTTTGAATATGTTATTTAGGTTGGTCATAACTTTTCTTCCAAGGAGTAAGGGTCTTTTAATTTCATGGCTGCAGTCACCATCTGCAGTGATTTTGGAGCCCCAAAAATAAAGTCTGACACTGTTTCCACTGTTTCCCCATCTATTTCCCATGATGTGATGGGACCGGATGCCATGATCTTTGTTTTCTGAATGTTGAGCTTTAGGCCAACTTTTTCACTCTCCACTTTCACTTTCATCAAGAGGCTTTTTAGCTCCTCTTCACTTTCTGCCATAAGAGTGGTGTCATCTGCATATCTGAGGTTATTGATATTTCTCTGGGCAATCTTGATTCCAGCTTGTGTTTCTTCCAGTCCAGCATTTCTCATGATGTACTCTGCATATAAGTTAAATAACCCCCCAAATTATCTAGCTGTTTCAAATATCAACATTACCCTGGTGTATTCACTACTGTATGCATTATTGTTCTTTGTTGCTGTTTTATGCCTTCATATTATCAAAATATGAAATTATGTGAAAAAAATTCCCTTTGATCTTTAAAAGAAAAAACAAACAAAGGAAAAAAACAACCTCCCCCCCTTCTGTAGCAGGAAACAAACTGCTGGTTCTTGAGAACTTTCCCATCAAGAATTTAGTAGAAGCAGGTGTAATTATATCATTTTCATGTTTTTCTTAATGTTTCCAAACAATGTTCTTTGAAATCAGAATCACCTCTTATTCATTTTCATGTAATTCTCCTGATGCTCTTCATCACACATTAGTGATCAGAAATGAGATGTAGTTCCCCAATCCCTGCCTGCAAGACCTGAGTAGGATCTTACTGTAAATTGAAGGGAGTTTTGCCCTAACTCATGGTTTGTGCAACAATGAACTGCTGTTGGGTTTGACTGATTGTAGATAGGTTGTGTGGTGGTGTATCTGAAAGCTATTGAATGCAACTTACAATGCTTAATAAAAATCTTTACTGTTTTAGTATAAAAAAATAAAAATGAAAAGAAGAGAGAAAGAGATCAAGGCCAGAATAATGCAATATTCAATAATGCAATACAAGTAAAAGACTGGATCAACCATTGTTGAAGATAAAAGGGAGCAATAAGCCAAGAGATGTAGGGAGACTCTAAGAGCTAGAAAAGGAAATAGATTCTTCTTTAGAATCTTCGTAAAGAAAAGTAATCCTGCTTATACCTAATTTTAGCCCAGTGAAATCTGCATTAGAATTTGACCTATATAACGACAAGATATTTACATTATCTGAGCAACTAAATGAATGGCAATTTTTTACAGGAGAAAGAGAAAACTAATACACCTTTGAATCTAGAGATAAATGGCTCCAGACAGATTTAGAGAATATTCTCTTCTAGATCCATTGTATTACAATCTATGTTGAAGAAGCTGGAGGTTTTCCCCTCCTCTCCTGGGAAAGATGTGTTTAAAGAGCAAAATATTCAAATCTGGTTCTCTCTCTTTAGGGAAAGAGGGCTATGTAAATTCAAAGTGCTATAACTTTGGAGCTCTTCTTGTTGTGTGGCTTTGCAGAAGGTGATACCGTGCCTTTATTACATCACTGTGTGGGGATTGGGTCTCAAGGAATTCACATTGAAATGCTCTGTGAATAATAAATGGTCCATTTTGTGATCCAAAGGCCTCATCTCTACAGCCAGAAGGAGAAAGCCAGGAAGAGAAGAGGAGAAAGGCATGTAGGGAAGAGGATAGGGTCATAACCTTTATCAACTGAGGACCCCAGTGTTATTTGTAAAGTAAAAAAAAAAAAAGGGAAAAAAATGTTTTCCTACTTTCTCTTTTATTGTAGTATAGTTAATTTGCAAAGTTGAGTTAGTTACAGGTGTACAGTCAAGCGATTCATTTATACTGGGTATATATGTATTTTCAGTTTTATATATGCATATGTGCAGTTATATGATACTTTTCTATTATACATTATTACAAGATATAAAATATAGTAGCCTATGCTATAGAGTAAGACTCTATTGTTTATATATATCATATATAGTAGTTTTTATTTGTTAATCACATACTCTTAATATATCCCTCTCCTCTGCTTTCAGTCCCCTTTGGTATCTATAAGCTTGTTTTCTATATCAGAGAGTATGTTCAGTTCAGTTCAGTTCGGTCGCTCAGTCGTGTCCGACTCTTTGCGACCCCAAGAATTTCAGCACTCCAGGCCTCCCTGTCCATCACCATCTCCCAGAGTTCACTCAGACTCACATCCATCGAGTCCGTGATGCCATCCACCCATCGCATCCTCTGTCGTCCCTTTCTCCTCCAGCCCCCAATCCCTACCAGCATCAGGGTCTTTTCCAATGAGTCAACTCTTTTCATGAGATGACCAAAGTACTGGAGTTTCAGCTTTAGCATCATTCCTTCCAAAAAAATCCCAGGGCTGATCTCCTTCCAAATGGACAGGTTGGATCTCCTTGCAGTCCAAGGGACTCTCAAGAGTCTTCTCCAACACCACAGTTCAAAAGCATCAATTTTTCAGTGCTCAGCCTTCTTCACAGTCCAACTCTCACATCCATATGACCACAGGAAAAACCATGGCCTTGACTAGA
>NW_024070186.1:142112210-142120698 GCF_014754425.2 Oryx dammah
ACACTGTTTCCACTGTTTCCCCATCTATTTCCCATGATGTGATGGGATCAGATGCCATGATTTTTGTTTTCTGAATGTTGAGCTTTAAGCCAACTTTTTCGCTCTCCTCTTTCACTTTCATCAAGAGGCTTTTTAGTTCCTCTTCACTTTCTGCCATAAGGGTGGTGTCGTCTGCATATCTGAGGTTATTGACATTTCTCCTGGCAATCTTGATTCCAGCTTGTGTTTCTTCCAGTCCAGCGTTTCTCATGATGTACTCTGCATATAAGTTAAATAAGCAAGGTGACAATATACAGCCTTGACGTACTCCTTTTCCTACTTGGAACCAGTCTGTTGTTCCATGTCCAGTTCTAACTGTTGCTTCCTGACCTGCATACAGATTTCTCTAGAGGCAGGTTAGGTGTTCTGGTATTCCCATCTCTTTCAGAATTTTCCTCAGTTTATTGTGATCCACACAGTCAAAGGCTTTGGCAAAGTCAATAAAGCAGAAATAGATGTTTTTCTGGAACTCTCTTGCTTTTTCCATGATCCAGTGGATATTGGCAATTTGATCTCTGGTTCCTCTGCCTTTTCTAAAACCAGCTTGAACATCTGGAAGTTCACGGTTCACGTATTGCTGAAGCCTGGCTTGGAGAATTTTGAGCATTACTTTACTAGCATGTGAGATGAGCGCAATTGTGCGGTAGTTTGAGCATTGTTTGACATTTCCTTTCTTTGGGATTGGAATGAAAACTGACCTTTTCCAGTCCTGTGGCCACTGCTGAGTTATCCAAGTTTGCTGGCATATTGAGTGCAGCACTTTCACAGCATCATCTTTCAGGATTTGAAACAGCTCAACTGGAATTCCATCACTTCCACTAGCTTTGTTCGTAGTGATGCTTCCTAAGGCCCACTTGACTTCACATTCCAAGATGTCTGGCTCTAGATGAGTGATCACATCATCATGATTATCTGGGTCATGAATATATTTTTTGTACAGTTCTTCTGTGTGTTCTTGCCATCTCTTCTTAATATCTTCTGCTTCTGTTAGGTCCAGACCATGTCTGTCCTTTATCGAGCCCATCCTTGCATGAAATGTACCCTTGGTATCTCTAACTTTTTTGAAGAGATCTCTAGCCTTTCCCATTCTGTTCTTTTCCTCTATTTCTTTGCATTGATTGCTGAAGAAGGCTTTCTTATCTCTTCTTGCTATTCTTTGGAACTCTGCATTCAGATGCTTATATCTTTCCTTTTCTCCTTTGCTTTTCGCCTCACTTCTTTTCACAGCTATTTGTAAGTCCTCCCCAGACAGCCATTTTGCTTTGTTGCATTTCTTTTCCATGGGGATGGTCTTGATCCCTGTCTCCTGTACAATGTCACGAACCTCATTCAATAGTTCATCATTCACTCTATCTATCAAATCTAGGCCCTTAAATCTATTTCTCACTTCCATTGTATAATCAAATGGGATTTGATTTAGGTCATACCTGAATGGTCTACGATTTTCCCTACTTTCTTCAATTTAAATCTGAATCTGGTCATAAGGAGTTCATGATCTGAGCCATAGTCAGCTTCTGGTCTTGTTTTTGTTGACTGTATAGAGCTTCTCCATCTTTGACTGCAGATAATATAATCAATCAGATTTCGGTGTTGACCATCTGGTGATGTCCATGTGTAGAGTCTTCTCTTGTGTTGTTGGAAGAGGGTGTTTGCTATGACCAGTGCATTTTCCTGGCAAACTCTATTAATCTTTGCCCTGCTTCACTCCACATTCCAAGGCCAAATTTGTCTGTTACTCCAGGTGTTTCTTGACTTCCTACTTTTGCATTCCAGTCCCCTATAATGAAAAGGACGTCTTTTTTCGGTGTTAGTTCTAAAAGGTCTTGTAGGTCTTCATAAAACCGTTCAGCTTCAGCTTCTTCAGCGTTACTGGTTGGGGCATAGACTTGGATACACCACTTTGAAGGTAAGAGAAACCCAAGTAAGATGGTAGGTGTTGCAAGAGGGCATCAGAGGGCAGACACACTGAAACCATATTCAC
Organism: Oryx dammah; assembly: GCF_014754425.2. Classification (NCBI taxonomy): domain Eukaryota; kingdom Metazoa; phylum Chordata; class Mammalia; order Artiodactyla; family Bovidae; genus Oryx; species Oryx dammah. The sequence continues at coordinate 142,114,231 of NW_024070186.1, forward strand.
AGCAAACTAGTCAATCTAATCACACTGGGACCACAGCCTTGTCTAACTCAATGAAACTAAGCCATGCATGCGGGGCAACCCAAGATGGGCAGTTCATGGTGGAGAGATCTGACAGAACGTGGTCCACTGGAGAAGGGAATAGCAAGCCACTTCATTATTCTTGCCTTGAGAACCCCATGAACTGTATGAAAAGGCAAAATAATAGGATACCAAAAGAGGAACTCCCCAGGTCATTAGGTGCCCAATATGCTACTGGAGATCAGTGGAGAAATGACTCCAGAAAGAATGAAAGGATGGAGCCAAAGCAAAAACAATACCCAGTTGTGGATGCAACTGGTGATAGAACCAAGATCTGATGCTGTAAAGAGCAATGTTGCATAGGAACCTGGAATGTCAGGTCCATGAATCAAGGGAAATTGGAAGTGTTCAAAAAAGAGATGGCAAGGGTGAATGTCGACATTCTAGGAATCAGAAAACTAAAATGGACTGGAATGGGTGAATTTAACTCAGATGACCATTATATCTACTACTACACATCTCATTTTCCTGGGCTAGCATTGTGTTACAGTTATTGCCACTTGGAGGGACCCAGGGAATCAGTTCTTGTCCTTTTTTGTTTTATCAATTCAGAAAATGTAGGCTCAAAACAAATTCTTGATAATTTTAGATAGAAAATGGAAAGGAAGTAGATAAAAAGGAGTATATGCAATCCCTCAGATGAAATGGAGTAGCCATCATGGTCAACAAAAGAATCTGAAATGCAGTACTTGCAGAGTCTGTTACTATTTGGTATATAAGTGTAACTGTCCTTTTTTAGATTCGAAATATAAGTGATATTATATAATATTTGTCTTTTTCTGTTTAACTTACTTCCCTTAGTATGGTAATCTCTAGGTCCATTCCTGTTGCTTCAAATATACATCTTTTAATTTTTTGGGGGGGCCAGTGGAATAATTTTTATCACATAACCAGAATGTTGGCTGGTGATGACTCATACTTGTATGGTAACATTTTGATGATCTCAAGCTCCTAGCTGTCACCTATTTTCTACTCATAATCCTTACCCTGTGTATTTTTTCCCAGTGTTCACAAGCTGGGTGCCCAAATTCCATTATAGTTATTCGATTGTGTCCGACTCTTTGTAACCCCATGGACTGTGGCCCACCAGGCTCCTCTGTCCATGGAATTCTCCAAGCAAGAATACCAGAGTTGGCAAACATTCCCTTCTCCAGGGGATCTTCCCAACCCAGGGACTGAACCCAGGTATCCTGCATTGCAGGCAGATTCTTTACCACCTGAGCCACCAGGAAAGCCCAAAATATTTGAAAAACATTTGCTGATATAGTCTTCTCCCTACCAGAGAGCTTGATCCCAAACTCCATCTCAGCATCTGGTTCTGGAAAACTCTATCTGCAACATGCCTCTATGAGTCTGATTTTCTTCTTCATTCTCTGATTCTACTCCTGCAAAGTCCAGCTCAAATAATACCCTCAAGAAACACTCCCTGATACTTCTAATCAGGAATAATTATTCATTTTACTCTGTCCCCTTGAATTGTGCTTTTACACCTCTATTGAGAAGTAGCTTTCTGTTAAGCTAGTAGTTTACATTTCAAGTTTATTGAGAGTACAACCTGTGTCTTATTCATTTCTGCATCCCCCACAGTGTATAACAGTTAAAAGAGTTATGAATGATGGAATAAATTAATGTATGATCTAAAAAAAAAGAAATTAAGAGAGAAGTATAAAAAACTATTTTAGACAGATGGTTTTTGGCTTTTTTTGTTTGTTTGTTTGTTTTTGGCTTTTTAATCAAGAAATGGAGAAGGAAATGGCAACCCACTCCAGTGATCTTACCTGGAAAATCCCAGCGACAAAGGAGATTGGTGGGCTGCCGTTTATGGGGTCGCACAAAGTTGGACACAACTGAAGTGACTTAGCAACAGTAGCAGCAACAGCAATATTTTTTTTTTTTTCCCTGAAATCTCCATCTAGGACACATCTCATTTTCCTGGGCTAGCAATGTGTTACAGTTATTGCCACTTGGAGGGACCCAGGGAATCAGTTCTTGTCCTTTTTTGTTTTATCAATTCAGAAAATGTAGGCTCAAAACAAATTCTTGATTATTTTAGATAGAAAATGGAAAGGAAGTAGATAAAAAGGAGTATATGCAATGTTTAATATGTTAGTTTAAATCTTTTTTTTTTTTCTTTATTCACCCTCATTAATCAAATACTCCCCTTTCTGATACTCCTTAGAATACCAGGCAAGCCAGTACTTCACTGGAATATCTTTTTGTGATATATATTCAATTTCTTATTGATGTAAAAAAGTTGAGCTTAGCTTTTTGATATAAAAAATCCGAGGAAGTACTTCATACTCAAAGAGGAGGAAGTTCACAACATTCCTATTCTTCTTGCTATTCTCTTGCCACTTTATGTGGCTTCCTCATTTCAAATGTTTATGTGACTCTCGTCTCATCTCACCATTGTCTCCTCAAATACTGAAACCTTAGAAAGAAACTTTACCCTATTTTTTAAAAACTTCTACCTAGCAATCATAGAACAAATTTGCCAGCTTGACAAATGAATCATCAGTTGATTACAGGCATACCTCAGAGACATTGAGGGTTCATTTCCAGACTGCTACAAGAAAGCAAATCTTACATTAAATAAAGTCACGTGAATTTTGTTTCCCAGAGCATATACAAATTATGTTTACACTATTCTATAGTCTATTGAGTGTCTAAAAAATAATATATAAGCCTCAATTTAAAATATTTTATTGTAAGAAATGCTATCATCTGAAACGTCAGCAAGCTGTAATCCTTTTACTAATAAATGGTTTAAAAACATCAGAGAATTATCAAAATGTGCCAAAAAGACAAAAAGTGAGCAAACACCCTTGGAAAAATAGTGCTGATAAATTTGATTGATGCTGGGTTGCCACAAACGTTCAATGTGTAAAACACATGTCTGCAAAGACCGATAAACAACATATAGGTTTGCCTATAATTATTTATATTTCAGTCTGCTAATGGTCTTATGATCTTACAGTGGCATGAAAGCAACCAATATCTTTCTTATTTACTGCCCTTATTTTATATTGAGTTGATCAATAAAAATTCTTTTGGATATTCCCCTAGACTATAAAGGAAAAACATGAACAGACATTTTGGTGAACCCATTTTATGTATGTGTCTAATTCTTTATCAATTTTGCTTTGACAGTTAATTTTTCTAGCCAGTTTCATGTCCCTCATGTCAAGTATAACAGGGCCTCTCACGGTTGGTGTTTATAATGTCACAAATCTTTAGTATAAAGAATAAGACTGAACATATTTTTGCTGCAGCTTGTTTTCAGTCTTCTATTTCCATCCTCTCCCAATGACAACTGTATTGCACACAATTTACTTTGCACTCCAACTTTACACTTGTTGCTCTTCCTAGCACATGTTCTGGGGTTCTGGGCCTCCATTTCCCTACCCATGTGCTTTTCTTTAGCTGGTATTTCTTTCATAAAGGCATGTTTTTTTAGGCCATCTGTGAAACCCCCTTCAGATGTAATAGCCTTCTTTTTCAGAACTCTTAACCACACTTTCTAATCAGTTCTATCAGTTTTTCTATAGCTGTCTGTCTCTCATAAAGCTAGTCGTTTCTTAATCAAAGCAAATCAAATTCACATTTTCTTTATCTTTATACCAAAGGGTCCAAGTACATGGACTGGCAAAAAAAAAAAAAAAACAGATGCTCTATAATATATGAATTCATGAAAGGTGATAACAGAAGTACAGAGTTATCTGAGTTCAGAGGACACGCTTTTCCAGGCAAGTGAACAAGAATGTGACATTAGTTTTTTGTTGTTGTGCCTCTCTGATATTAGATGTATTTCAATAGATAAAAACACAATCTGATTGATTAAACAGGTTAATTAAAAGCAAAGGAATTTGAAACTATGGGATAAATCTAGAGGATAAAAAAAAAAATAACACAACTGGATAAAAGCTAAAATGAATGAAAAGTGTTCATGTAAACTGGGCTTCCCAGGTGGCTCAGTGGTAAAGAATACAGCTGCAGTGCAGGAAATGTAGGTTCGATCCCTGGGTTGGGAAGATCCCCTGGAAAGGAAACAGCAACCCACTCCATTTTGCCTAGAGCACACATACTTTGACAGACACATATATACACACCCACACACAGACACATGTTATCAATTATTTAATTTAGATATAGCAACTAATTAAGATTTTCGCACAGAGAATAATGTGATCAAGAATGTTTTAAGAAAGCTAAATTCTTGAAAGAAAAAAATAAACATTATCATATGAATGTTGAATTGAAAAGAAAGGTATATTATTTGACTTTTATTTCTTTAATATTAAAAAATATTTCTTTTGCTGGAAATATTGATATATATATACGATTAAGGAGACAGCATAATTTTTATTTTGTAAATTACATTATTACCTTACTTGAATTATTTACCATAAACTACTTTTCTTATACTATACCCCTTATTTTATCAGGAATATTATGTAATTTAAAGGTTATGTCTGAGAAAATGTGTAGATTAAAAAGAATGCTGGGTAGAAGCAACCAAGGTCATGTGTGTGACCTCACCCTTTTTACTTTAGTTTTCTGTGCCACAGTGATTAATAGCTATAAAAATGAATAATATTAGTACTTTTGATAATGAAATCAGACAGTTTGATAAGAATATGGAAATGCATGACATTTTGTGACAGACATTTGATCTAGGAGCCTTTATTCTTTCCTCTTTCAATGAGTGCATTATGTTATTTGCATATTTAGTATAAGATAATAGGTTTCCTTTATGGCCAAACTCTTTGGGTAATTTATCCATAATTGATTTGGGCTCTTAGTTGGTATCTTGTGTGTGTGAGTTTATGTAGTTTAGCATCCTTGTATTATATTGCATGGGTTACTGCTTTAAAAAATTATGCACCAAGGAGATAGATGTCAGGCTCAAGAAATTCAGATTCATAATTAAACCACCTGCCTTTCTTTTCATACATGACATGTAACAAATAGCCCTTTCATTTTTAAATAACACAGAATTATTCTATTAAATTTGACTAGCTTTTTTCTTAGCTCTGACATTACTTAGCTAATTAGTAGTCCTTAGCCTCATTTAGGAGGATGTGATAATTTTCAAGTTACTGGGGATATTGTATATTAACAGTGATTGGATCCTTCAATCTGATGCTACATTTTCCTTTAGGAAAGATTTGGGAAGGGGGAAATAATTACAAGTTGACATAAAACCAACAATTTAGACAAGTTACCAGAAGCTACCTATTCTATGTAAATATTAAGGTACATCTCCAGTTTTAAAACAAACTAATTGAATGAATGAAACGATGTTACTAATATATTTTAATTGCATTGTATATCTCAGAATTATTTCCAATGAACTAGTAAGTTAAATCTTTTAGAGAATGCACAATGAGTTTTTTTTTTTTTTTAAAGCGACAAAGCCTCATGAAACCCAGGAGTAACCTGACCCTGTTGAGTGAATTAACATTAATCTGTCAATTTATCAATGTTATTCAAGATAAGAAACTGGGAAATAAGCAAATGAAGTATATGTTGTCCATGTTTAGCTTATCTGTATCCTTTGAGGAACTGCTGTTCCATTTCTCCCTGCTGTTCCATTTTTTGATTAGGATAAAGCTATCAATCTTATGATTCTGCCTTTCATGGCATAAAGATGCATGTGAGACCCAAGCTGGCCTGTGTACATCCCATCTCCTTGGATACAGTGATTGTACCAGAAGTGGCTAAGTAACTCAAGAAGAGCCAGAACTCTATTTCTGATGCTAAAGATGCCATATGTCTGCAGTGAGAAAGAACACTTTCACAAACAATGTGGAACAAGTTGCCTGAGTGGCTACTATAGAAAAATAGCAGCGATGATAGAGAGAAAGGTTTGAGGGTGTGGCTTTGTGAGACTATGCATGTAGTCGTGTGTGCATGTCTGTATAAACATATATAAAAGTTGGGCTGAAAAGCAAACATTTGATGATGCTGTTTGATTTGCCTCTCATTTTGAATAATAATCCCTTTGACTTTCCTTCATAAGCTAAGTTTGTCTTGTTTTATTTTATTTAAAATTGTTTAGAAGTTGGTTTGAGTTACTATCTATTACTAGCAACTGAAACTAATTGGTAATCACAGTGTTGATTCAATAGAATGTTTTAAAGAGTATCTGGAAATTAAAAGACTATACTGAGTATTTTTATATAAAAAGTGAAGCTATACCACAAAAATACTTATATAGTTTGACTCCTAAATGTCATTGGAAGAAAGAATATTTTCACTCCAGAATATTCACATATATTTTTCTTATAGTGTCACTTTAGAATTACCAACTTTATGATAGTTTTATTATATATGTATATATAATACAAACATATATACACATATATGTATAATATAAAACATATGTAT